>NC_069501.1:386272581-386395081 GCF_027579735.1 Bombina bombina
AGCTGAGAGTGTCTTAAAATAATGATACATAATTACCGAAAGACACCCATCCACATATAGCAGATAGCTTTCACTACTGGTTTGGCTATCAGCAGAGGTAATGGTATATAAGAGTATATTGTCAATCGATCTGAAAAGGGAGGTAGGAGATGAATCCCTACGACCGATAACAGAGAAGTCTTGAAAAGATTTCCAAGGAAAACCATAACTTCAAACAGGTGATACTCTCTTCACATCCCTCTGACAAACACTGTACTCAGAGGAATTGGGCTTCAGGGTGCTTAGAAGTGCTTATCACAGAAGAAATCATAAAAATCAAGCACAAACTTACTTCACCACCTCCATAGGAGGCAAAGTTTGTAAAACTGAATTGTGGGTGTGGTGAGGGGTGTATTTATAGGCATTTTGAGGTTTGGGAAACTTTGCCCCCCCCTTGTAGGATTGTATATCCCCTACAACAGCCAAGGGAATTTAATTGGGCTGGTTCGTTAGTGTAGCGCGTGTGCCATTTAAATTTCTGTTTTATAACTTTTCATTTTTGAGTTAACAATTTAGTAAAAGGTCACACCCGGCCCCCCCCCCCCCCCCCCCCCACAACAGCCAAAAACATGAAACCGGGCTGGGTCAGTGTTGCATTTGTGCCGGTTTAGTTCCAGAGATAATGTACTTTGTATTTAAGCCCATGTGACCTCAATCTCAGCTCACTTTTCACCCCTTATTATATATATATATATATATATATATATATATATATATATATATATATATATATATATATATATATATATATATATATATATATATATATATATATATATATATATATATATATACATATATATATACATATACATACACACACATATATACATATATATACATATATATACACACACACACACATACATACATATATACACACACACATATATAAATACATATATATATATATATATACACACACACACACACACATATATATACAGGGCCGCCATCAGGGGGTGACAGGGGTGACTCCTGTCAGGGGCCCAATGGGCCAGGGGGGGCCCATGAGGCAAGAACCAGTGGGTACTACAGCAGAGAGCTAATTGAGCAAGGGAAATGTTATTACAAGGAGTAAAGTATTAGCAATTGAGATGATTTATGAGTGTGCACTAAACCACTATGCACAGTGTGAGACAGACTTGGCACTTTGTTTGTACAGTGTGTGCCTGAGTCAGACAGCAGATCACTTTCATTTGCAGAGGAGGTAGGACTTACTTAGCAAATGTTTATTTCTTTGTGCAATTTCAGATTGTAACTTCAGTGTGATAGTAGTTGTATGGTGGGGCCAGGGGTCCATAAAAACACATTTTTTTAGCAGCAGTGTATTAATGATTATTTGACTATGCTGTAGAAATTCTATATTTAAAACCATGCAGACATGTTTCCTCCTCAATACATATTTAACCAGATCTAATGGTATGAGTACCAAATCTTATGGTTCCACCAAAACCATGTAGAGTACATCATTTTCAAAATCCATAAGTACAGCTGACAGATGAGAACATTTGTACATTATATTTGAAGTGGTGCTCTTGGTTGGGGAAAATGGGAAAAAATCAAACAAACATATGTCAACCTTTTAAAAGTACTTTTCTTCATCCAGCCATCTACCCAGATCATTAATGTACAATTTTGAATTCACAGAATTATTTTTGTTTGCACATTTACAAATAGGATTCTTTAAAAAGTGATCTCTTAAAGGGCCACTAAACCCAAAATCTTTCTCTTTCATTATTCAGATAGAGAATACAAATTTAAACATTACAATTTACTTCTATTATTTATTTTGCTTCATTTTTTAGATATCCTTAGTTGAAGAAAAAGCAATGCACATGGTGAGCCAATCACACAAGGCTTCTATGTGCAGCAACCAATCAGCAGCTAATGAGCATATCTAGAAATGCTTTTCAGCAAAGAATAGCAAGAGAATAAAACAAATTAGATCATATAAGTAAATTAGAAAAATGTTTAAAATTGCATTCTCTTTCTAAATCATGAAAGAAAAAATGTGGGTTTCATGGCCCTTTAATTTCTGCAATTTGTTATCATTCATGTCACACACTTGATTTAGGGGATTCAAGGTGAATACATGTTTCCTCTTGTGAGTGTTTTTGTGGGTGTCTGTGTTTATGTCTTTGTGCTTTGGTTTGTGTCTCTATGAGTGTGTATGTATTTTATTTTTCAGTGGGTCTCTCTGTGAGGGTGGGTGTGTATGTCTTTGTGGATTTTCTGTGGATGTCTGTGAGGGTGTGTGCATATGTCTGAGCTTTTTTTATGGGTGTGTCTGTGAGGGTGTGTGTATGTCTGTGTTTTCTGTGGATGTCTCTGTGAGGGTGTGTGTGTGTGTGTGTGTGTGTGTGTGTGTGTGTGTGTGTGTGTGTGTATGTATGTATGTATGTATGTATGTACACACCCTCAGTAGCCAGACCTGGCGTAAAAACTGTACATTAAATTTGTATTTCACTTATGCATTTAATCATATTTAGGTGACAAATATATGTTTTCAGTTATACTCAGTTTTTATATAACATAATTCATAGTATACCATCTTCTTTCCCACATTAGTATTGACACATGTATGTATTTCTTCAAACTAAGGCGGCTAATATATGTTTTCAGTTATATTCATAGTTTTTTTATTACACGATACAGTAACTAATGCATGTTTGAATTTATCTGTGATGTAACAGATACAATTGTGTATTTCTGTCAATGTAATTGATATGATCTTTCTCTTTTGAACTTGTATGCTACTTGAAATATTGCTTGCCTGTCAAATTGCATATTAAACTCAAAAATAAAAAAAAATAAAAAATCATGGTTGTCAGATTAAAAAAAAAACCACTATCCAAAGTTGTGAATCTTTGCACATCAAACACATAAGCAGCACAAACTAATAGAATATATATTTTTGCAATTGAATTACATGAGGTGGAAAGTGGGTGTAGATTGAGGTCACATTGGCTAAAATATAAAGTGCAATATCTTGGAAACGAAACCAGCACAAATGCTCGTTTGTGGCACAAATCAGCCCATACGAATGGTGTATTTTTTCACAATTTAGTTTAGCGTTCATTTTTAAAGGAACAAATCAGCACAAACGACCCAGCCCAGTTTCATCTTTTGATTGTTGTAGGGGGGCTGGGTGACCTATGGTGGTCTTTATTAAAAAAGGGACAGAAACAAACCAACCTCTAAAACACTAATGAGAGAAAACACACACTAGCACCTTAATGCCATGAAACAAAAGTACTTAGTAGGTCTACTCTTTAATCTAATTAAATTACAATTTAATTACATGGGGTGGAAAGTAGGCAGAGATTGAGGTCACACATACTAAAATATAAAGTGCAGTATCTCAGAAACTGTGCTGCAAAAACTAACATTTGTGGGTTTTGTTTTTTTTTTAATTATATGGGGTAGAATGTGGGCAGAGATTAAGGTCACATGGGCTAAAATATAATGTGCAATCTCTATGAAAAGAAACCTGCAGAAATCAACAAACACCCAATGACCCAGCCCGGTATCATGTCTCGACTGATGTAAGGGGGGCTGGGTAACCTTTGGTAACCTTTATTTAATGGTCAGCTCAAAAAACAAAAAGATATAGAATGGAGATTTAAACAGCACAGATGCTACCTTATAAAACCAGCCTGGTTTTAATTTCCTAGGCTGTTGTAGGGGGCTGGGTGACATTGTTTGCAAAAAACAATTATTATCTTATAAATAAAAGCAGCACAAATTTAATTTTTTTGCCGATTGTAGGGGGGGGGGCAGCTTTACAGACCTCAAAATGTCAAACAATATTTAAAGTGATTATTAAACGCTTGGATTTACCATCACTAAAAATAAAGTAGAGTTTAGGTAATCATTTATTAAAAAAAAAAAAAAAAAAAAAAAAAAAAAAAGGGTCCTAAACTCACTCTTTCTGCAGTTTGCTAAACCCAGCGGCTCCAGCGCTCTTCTACCAATGAGGTTATTGAGGCTTTTGGTTTAGAGGTGTAACCGTCACCTCATTGAAGGAGAGCGCTGTGCCATGGGCGGCTGGAGCCGCTGAGTTTATCACCCTTTTTCAACCACTTAAGGAACAGTGACGTACTCTGTACATTGCTGGTCTTTTAATGGGGATTGCATTACTGATAGCGCCAGAAGGGTGGAGTAAGGGTACAATAGCGGGTCCCGGCGCTTGTGCCCCTGACCCGCGCTAATTTTAGCATGGAAACCCTTAACGGGTCGTTAAGGGGTAAAAAATGATGACAAACCACTATTTTTAGTGATGGTTAATTCTAGAGTTTGTTAAAAGCTTGAATTTACCATCACGTTAAGGGGTCAGGAAGTTTAAGAGAAAGTGTGTAACATTACATCACTTATTTTGTTACAAAGATGCTACATGCAGCCAATTGGCAGCTACGCTGATGGTTTGGGGAATATTCTCCATTATTTGGTTCCAGATGGCATCAGGCCCAACCATAAAATGATCTTAAGTGTGGACAAATTATTATTATTTTTTTATAAATATGGCCTCTATCTACTATACATTACCCTAATCATAAGGAGAAAGGGACATGAAACACAACAATTTTCTTTCAGGATTAAGATAGATAGAGCATATAATTTTAAAAAACAACAAAATTTATGCTTACCTGATAAATGTATTTCTCTTGTGGTGTATCCAGTCCACAGATTCATCCATTACTTGTGGGATATTCTCCTTCCCAACAGGAAGCTGCAAGAGGATCACCCACAGCAGAGCTGTCTATATAGCTCCTCCCCTAACTGCCACCTCCCAGTCATTCGACCGAAGACAAGCAAGAGAAAGGAGAAACTATAGGGTGCAGTGGTGACTGTAGTTTAAAAATAAAAAACACCTGCCTTAAAATGACAGGGCGGGGCGTGGACTGGATACACCACAAGAGAAATAAATTCATCAGGTAAGCATAAATTTTGTTTTCTCTTGTAAGGTGTATCCAGTCCACGGATTCATCCATTACTTGTGGGATACCAATACCAAAGCTATAGGACACGGATGAAGGGAGGGACAAGGCAGGCGCTTAAACGGAAGGCACCACTGCCTGCAAGACCTTTCTCCCAAAAATAGCCTCCGAAGAAGCAAAAGTATCAAATTTGTAGAATTTAGAAAAAGTATGAAGCGAAGACCAAGTCGCCGCCTTACAAATCTGTTCAACAGAAGCCTCATTTTTAAAGGCCCATGTGGAAGCCACCGCTCTAATGGAATGAGCTGTAATTCTTACAGGAGGCTGCTGGCCAGCAGTCTCATAAGCTAAGCGGATTATACTTCTTAACCAAAAAGAAAGAAAAGTTGCTGAAGCCTTTTGGCCTTTCCTCTGTCCAGAGTAGACAACAAACAATGCAGATGTTTGACGAAAATCTTTAGTAGCTTGTAAATAAAACTTTAAAGCACGAACCACGTCAAGATTGTGTAATAGACGTTCCTTCTTAGAAGAAGGATTAGGACACAGTGACGGAAAAACAATCTCTTGATTGATATTCTTATTGGATACCACCTTAGGAAGAAACCCAGGTTTGGTACGCAAAACTACCTTATCTGCATGGAAGATCAGATAAGGGGAATCACACTGCAAGGCAAATAACTCTGAAACTCTTCGAGCCGAAGAGATGGCTACCAAGAACAGAACTTTCCAAGATAAAAGCTTGATATCTATGGAATGCAGAGGTTCAAACGGAACCCCTTGAAGAACTTTAAAAACTAAATTTAAACTCCATGGCGGAGCAACAGCTTTAAACACAGGCTTGATTCTAACTAAATCCTGACAAAACGCCTGAACGTCTGGAACATCCGCCAGACGCTTGTGCAAAAGAATAGACAGAGCAGAAATCTGTCCCTTTAAAGAACTAGCTGACAATCCTTTCTCCAATCCTTCTTGGAGAAAAGACAATATCCTGGGAATCCTGACTTTACTCCATGAGTAACCCTTGGATTCACACCAATGAAGATATTTACACCATATCTTATGATAGATTTTCCTGGTGACAGGCTTTCGAGCCTGAATTAAGGTATCAATGACCGACTCGGAAAAATCACGTTTTGACAAAATCAAGCGTTCAATCTCCAAGCAGTCAGACGCAGAGAAATTAGATTTGGATGTTTGAAGGGACCTTGAAGTAGAAGGTCCTGCCTCAGCGGCAGAGTCCAAGGTGGAAAGGATGACATGTCCACCAGATCTACGTACCAAGTCCTGCGTGGCCACGCAGGAGCTATCAAAATCACCGAAGCTCTCTCCTGCTTGATCTTGGCAATGAGACGAGGGAGCAGAGGAAACGGTGGAAACACATAAGCCAGGTTGAAAGACCAAGGCACTGCTAGAGCATCTATCAGCGCTGCCTTGGGATCCCTGGACCTGAACCCGTAACAAGGAAGCTTGGCGTTCTGACGACACGCCATGAGATCCAGTTCTGGTTTGCCCCAAAGTTGAATCAACTGTGCAAACACCTCCGGATGAAAAGTCAGCCGACTTAGAAAATCTGCCTCCCAGTTCTCTACTCCTGGGATATGGATAGCTGATAGATGGCAAGAGTGAACCTCTGCCCATAGAATTATTTTTGAAACCTCCAACATTGCTAGGGAACTCCTTGTTCCCCCTTGATGGTTGATGTAAGCTACAGTCGTGAGGTTGTCCGAATGAAATCTGATGAACCTGACCGCAGCTAGCTGAGACCAAGCCTGAAGAGCATTGAATATCGCTCTTAGTTCCAGAATGTTTATCGGAAGGAGTGTCTCCTCCTGAGTCCACAAGCCCTGAGCCTTCAGGGAGTTCCAGACTGCACCCCAGCCCAGAAGGCTGGCATCTGTCGTTACTATTGTCCAATCTGGCCTGCGGAAGGTCATACCCTTGGACAGATGGACCCGAGATAACCACCAGAGAAGATAATCCCTGGTTTCTTGATCCAGATTTAGTAGAGGGGACAAATCTGTGTAATCGCCATTCCACTGACTGAGCATGCAGAGTTGCAGCGGTCTGAGATGTAGGCGGGCAAACGGCACTATGTCCATTGCCGCTACCATTAAGCCGATTACTTCCATACACTGAGCCACTGAAGGGCGAGAAGTAGAATAAAGAACACGGCAGGAATTTAGAAGTTTTGACAGCCTGGCCTCTGTCAGGTAAATCTTCATTTCTACAGAATCTATCAGAGTTCCTAGGAAGGAAACTCTTGTGAGAGGGGATAGAGAACTTTTTTCTTCGTTCACTTTCCACCCATGCGACCTCAGAAATGCCAGAACAATGTCCGTGTGAGACCTGGCAACTTGAAAAGTCGACGCCTGTATCAGAATGTCGTCTAAGTAAGGGGCTACTGCTATACCCCACGGCCTTAGGACCGCTAGAAGGGACCCTAGAACCTTTGTAAAGATTTTTGGTGCCGTGGCCAACCCGAAGGGAAGAGCCACAAACTGGTAGTGCCTGTATTGACCCTCCTGGATCATAGGAAGGATGGTTCGAATAGTCTCCATCTTGAAGGATGGGACTCTGAGAAATTTGTTTAAGATCTTGAGATCTAAGATTGGACTGAATGTTCCCTCTTTCTTGGGAACAACAAACAGATTTGAATAAAAGCCCTGTCCCTGTTCCTTCTGCGGAACTGGGTGGATCACTCCCATAACTAGGAGGTCTTGAACACAATGTAAGAATGCCTCTCTCTTTATCTGGTTTGCAGATAAAAGTGAGAGATGAAATCTCCCTTTTGGGGGAGAGGTTTTGAATTCCAGAAGATAACCCTTGGACACAATTTCCAATGCCCAGGCATCCTGGACATCTCTTGCCCAAGCCTGGGCGAAGAGAGAGAGTCTGCCCCCTACTAGATCCGTTTCCGGATCGGGGGCTGCTCCTTCATGCTGTCTTAGAGGCAGCAGCAGGCTTCTTGGCCTGTTTCCCCTTGTTCCAAGCCTGGTTAGGTCTCCAGACCGGCTTAGACTGGGCAAAAGTTCCCTCTTGTTTTGTGTTAGAGGAAGTTGAAGCTGCGCCACTCTAGAAGTTTCGAAAGGGCCGAAAACTAGACTGTTTGGTCCTTAATTTGTTGGACCTGTCTTGAGGAAGGGCGTGACCTTTTCCTCCAGTGATGTCAGAAATGATCTCCTTCAGTCCATGCCCGAATAGGATCTGTCCTTTGAAGGGAATGTTGAGAAGTTTAGACTTTGAAGTCACGTCAGCTGACCAGGATTTAAGCCATAGCGCCCTACGTGCCTGAATAGCAAAACCTGAATTTTTAGCCGTTAGCTTGGTTAAATGAACAACAGCGTCAGAAACAAATGAATTGGCTAGCTTAAGGGCCCTAAGCTTGTCAATAATATCTTCCAACGGGGTTTCAACCTGTAGAGCCTCCTCTGGGGACTCAAACCAGAAAGCCGCGGCAGCAGTGACTGGGGCAATGCATGCAAGAGGCTGGAGATTAAAACCTTGTTGAATAAAAATTTTCTTAAGGTAACCCTCTAATTTTTTTATCCATTGGATCTAGAAAAGCACAACTGTCCTCGACAGGGATAGTGGTATGCTTAGCTAGAGTAGAAACTGCTCCCTCCACCTTAGGGACCGTCTGCCATAAGTCCCGTGTAGCGGCCTCTATAGGAAACATCTTTTTAAAAACAGGAGGGGGAGAGAACGGTACACCTGGTCTATCCCATTCCTTAGTAATAATTTCAGAAAACCTTTTAGGGATTGGAAAAACATCGGTGTAAGTAGGTACTGCATAGTATTTATCCAATCTACATAATTTCTCTGGGACTACAATAGTGTCACAGTCGTCCAGAGTTGCTAAAACCTCCCTGAGCAATACGCGGAGGTGTTCAAGCTTAAATTTAAATGTAGACATATCAGAATCAGATTGAAGTATCTTCCCTGAATCAGAAAAATCACCCACAGATTGAAGCTCCCCTGCTTCAGCTTCATTATATTGTGAGGGTGTATCAGAGATAGCTACTAAAGCGTCAGAGAGCTCTGTATTTATTCTAGTCCCAGAGCTGTCTCGCTTTCCTTGCAATCCTGGCAGTTTAGATAATACCTCTGTAAGGGTATGATTCATAACTGCCGCCATGTCTTGCAAGGTATACGCAATGGGCGCGCTAGATGTACTTGGCGTCCCCTGAGCGGGATTTATAGGATCTGACACGGGGGGAGAGTTAGATGGCATAACTTCCTCCTTGTCAATTTCTTCTGGTGATAAATTTTTTAAAGCCAGAATATGGTCTTTGTAATCTATAGTAAAATCAGTGCATTTGGTACACATTCTAAGAGGGGGTTCCACAATGGCTTCTAAACATAATGAACAATGAGTTTCCTCTATGTCAGACATGTTTAAACAGACTAGTAATGAGACCAGCAAGCTTGGAAAACACTTTAATAACTGAACAAGCAAAAAATAAAACCGGTACTGTGCCTTTAAGAGAAAAAAACAATCACAGAAACTGCAAAACAGTAAAAAAAGCAGTAAATCTTACGAAATTTTTACAGTGTGTATAATAGGCTGAAAGAGCATTGCACCCACTTGCAAATGGATGATTAACCCCTTAGTTTCAAAACCGGATCAAAAAAACGATAAACGTTTTTAAACAGTCACAACAAACTGCCACAGCTCTACTGTGGCCCTACCTGCCCATACGACTTTGGAAGGCACAAAAACCCCTTAGAGAGGTCCTATATGTTCAGGGGACTCCTTCAGGGAAGCTGGATGTCTCAAGCTGCAAAAACTAATGGAAAATAGGCCCCTCCCAACCTGTACTCACAGTGAGAGGGCCTTAAAAAACTATCCCTAGGCAAAATCTAGTCAGCCATGTGGAAAAACTGGGCCCCAGAATAAAGTTTTATCACCAATATAAAAACATAATTTATGCTTACCTGATAAATTCCTTTCTTCTGTTGTGTGATCAGTCCACGGGTCATCATTACTTCTGGGATATTATCTGCTCCCCTACAGGAAGTGCAAGAGGATTCACCCAGCAGAGTTGCTATATAGCTCCTCCCCTCTACGTCACCTCCAGTCATTCGACCAAAGACCAACGAGAAAGGAGAAGCCAAGGGTGTAGTGGTGACTGGATTATAATTTAAAAAATATTTACCTGCCTTAAAAAACAGGGCGGGCCGTGGACTGATCACACAACAGAAGAAAGGAATTTATCAGGTAAGCATAAATTATGTTTTCTTCTGTTATGTGTGATCAGTCCACGGGTCATCATTACTTCTGGGATACCAATACCAAAGCAAAAGTACACGGATGACGGGAGGGATAGGCAGGCTCATTATACAGAAGGAACCACTGCCTGAAGAACCTTTCTCCCAAAAATAGCCTCCGAAGAAGTAAAAGTGTCAAATTTGTAAAATTTGGAAAAAGTATGAAGCGAAGACCAAGTTGCAGCCTTGCAAATCTGTTCAACAGAGGCCTCATTCTTAAAGGCCCAAGTGGAAGCCACAGCTCTAGTAGAATGAGCTGTAATTCTTTCAGGAGGCTGCTGTCCAGCAGTCTCATAGGCTAAACGAATTATGCTACGAAGCCAGAAGGAGAGAGAGGTAGCCGAAGCCTTATGACCTCTCCTCTGACCAGAGTACACGACAAACAGGGAAGACGTTTGTCGAAAATCCTTAGTTGCCTGCAAATAGAACTTGAGGGCACGAACTACATCCAGATTGTGTAGAAGACGTTCCTTCTTTGAAGAAGGATTTGGACACAAGGATGGAACAACAATCTCTTGATTGATATTCCTGTTAGTGACTACCTTAGGTAAGAACCCAGGTTTAGTACGCAGAACTACCTTGTCTGAGTGAAAGATCAGATAAGGAGAATCACAATGTAAGGCTGATAACTCAGAGACTCTTCGAGCCGAGGAAATAGCCATTAAAAATAGAACTTTCCAAGATAACAATTTTATATCAATGGAATGAAGGGGTTCAAACGGAACACCCTGTAAAACGTTAAGAACTAAGTTTAAACTCCATGGCGGAGCAACAGTTTTAAACACAGGCTTGATCCTAGCTAAAGCCTGACAAGAAGCCTGGACGTCTGGATTTTCTGACAGACGCCTGTGAAACAAGATGGACAGAGCTGAGATCTGTCCCTTTAATGAGCTAGCCGATAAACCCTTTTCTAAACCTTCTTGTAGAAAAGACAAAATCCTAGGAATCCTAACCTTACTCCAGGAGTAATCTTTGGATTCACACCAGTATAGGTATTTACGCCATATCTTATGGTAAATCCTTCTGGTAACAGGCTTCCTAGCCTGTATCAGGGTATCAATAACCGACTCAGAAAAACCACGTTTTGATAAAATCAAGCGTTCAATTTCCAAGCAGTCAGCTTCAGAGAAGTTAGATTTTGATGTTTGAATGGACCCTGAATCAGAAGGTCCTGTCTTAGAGGTAGAGACCAAGGCGGACAGGATGACATGTCCACTAGATCTGCATACCAAGTCCTGCGTGGCCATGCAGGCGCTATTAGAATCACTGATGCTCTCTCCTGTTTGATTTTGGCAATCAATCGAGGAAGCAGCGGGAAGGGTGGAAACACATAAGCCATCCTGAAGTTCCAAGGTGCTGTCAAAGCATCTATCAGAACCGCTCCCGGATCCCTGGATCTGGATCCGTAGCGAGGAAGTTTGGCGTTCTGGCGAGACGCCATGAGATCTATCTCTGGTTTGCCCCAACGTCGAAGTATTTGGGCAAAGACCTCCGGATGAAGTTCCCACTCCCCCGGATGAAAAGTCTGGCGACTCAAGAAATCCGCCTCCCAGTTCTCCACTCCCGGGATGTGGATTGCTGACAGGTGGCAAGAGTGAGACTCTGCCCAGCAAATTATCTTTGATACTTCCATCATTGCTAGGGAGCTTCTTGTCCCTCCCTGATGGTTGATGTAAGCTACAGTCGTGATGTTGTCCGACTGAAACCTGATGAACCCCCGAGTTTTTAACTGGGGCCAAGCTAGAAGGGCATTGAGAACTGCTCTCAATTCCAGAATGTTTATTGGCAGGAGACTTTCCTCCTGACTCCATTGTCCCTGAGCCTTCAGAGAATTCCAGACAGCGCCCCAACCTAGTAGGCTGGCGTCTGTTGTTACAATTGTCCAGTCCGGCCTGCTGAATGGCATCCCCCTGGACAGATGTGGCCGAAAAAGCCACCATAGAAGAGAGTTTCTGGTCTCTTGATCCAGATTTAGAGTGGGGGACAAATCTGAGTAATCCCCATTCCACTGACTCAGCATGCACAATTGCAGCGGTCTGAGATGTAGGCGTGCAAAGGGTACTATGTCCATTGCTGCTACCATTAAGCCGATCACCTCCATGCATTGAGCTACTGACGGGAGTTGAATGGAATGAAGGACACGGCATGCATTTAGAAGCTTTGTTAATCTGTCTTCTGTCAGATAAATCTTCATTTCTATAGAATCTATAAGAGTCCCCAGGAATGGAACTCTTGTGAGAGGAAAGAGAGAACTCTTCTTTTCGTTGACTTTCCATCCATGCGACCTTAGAAATGCCAGAACTAACTCTGTATGAGACTTGGCAGTTTGAAAGCTTGAAGCTTGTATCAGAATGTCGTCTAGGTACGGAGCTACCGAAATTCCTCGCGGTCTTAGTACCGCCAGAAGGGCACCCAGAACCTTTGTGAAGATTCTTGGAGCCGTAGCCAATCCGAATGGAAGGGCTACAAACTGGTAATGCCTGTTTAAGAAGGCAAACCTTAGATACCGGTAATGATCTTTGTGAATCGGTATGTGAAGGTAAGCATCCTTTAAATCCACTGTGGTCATGTACTGACCCTTTTGGATCATGGGTAAGATAGTCCGAATAGTTTCCATTTTGAACGATGGAACTCTTAGGAATTTGTTTAGGATCTTTAAATCCAAGATTGGCCTGAAAGTTCCCTCTTTTTTGGGAACCACAAACAGGTTTGAGTAAAACCCTTGTCCTTGTTCCGACCGCGGAACCGGATGGATCACTCCCATTAATAACAGATCTTGTACACAGCGTAGAAACGCGTCTTTCTTTATTTGGTTTGTTGACAACCTTGACAGATGAAATCTCCCTCTTGGGGGAGAGAATTTGAAGTCTAGAAGGTATCCCTGAGATATGATCTCTAGCGCCCAGGGATCCTGGACATCTCTTGCCCAAGCCTGGGCGAAGAGAGAGAGTCTGCCCCCCACTAGATCCGGTCCCGGATCGGGGGCCCTCGGTTCATGCTGTCTTAGGGGCAGCAGCAGGTTTCCTGGCCTGCTTGCCCTTATTCCAGGACTGGTTAGGTTTCCAGCCTTGTCTGTAACGAGCAACAGCTCCTTCCTGTTTTGGTGCAGTGGAAGTTGATGCTGTTCCTGATTTGAAATTCCGAAAGGGACGAAAATTAGACTGTCTAGCCTTAGTTTTGGCTTTGTCTTGAGGTAGAGCATGGCCCTTACCTCCTGTAATGTCAGCAATAATTTCTTTCAAACCGGGCCCAAATAAAGTTTGCCCCTTGAAAGGTATATTAAGCAATTTGGACTTAGAAGTTACATCAGCCGACCAGGATTTTAGCCACAGCGCCCTACGTGCCTGAATGGCGAATCCTGAATTCTTAGCCGTAAGTTTGGTTAAATGTACTACGGCCTCCGAAATGAATGAATTAGCTAGTTTAAGGACTCTAAGCCTGTCCGTAATGTCGTCCAGCGTAGCTGAACTAAGGTTCTCTTCCAGAGACTCAATCCAAAATGCTGCCGCAGCCGTAATCGGCGCGATGCATGCAAGGGGTTGTAATATAAAACCTTGTTGAACAAACATTTTCTTAAGGTAACCCTCTAATTTTTTATCCATAGGATCTGAAAAAGCACAGCTATCCTCCACCGGGATAGTGGTGCGCTTAGCTAAAGTAGAAACTGCTCCCTCCACCTTAGGGACCGTTTGCCATAAGTCCCGTGTGGTGGCGTCTATTGGAAACATCTTTCTAAATATTGGAGGGGGTGAGAACGGCACACCGGGTCTATCCCACTCCTTAGTAACAATTTCAGTTAATCTCTTAGGTATAGGAAAAACGTCAGTACTCGCCGGTACCGCAAAGTATTTATCCAACCTACACATTTTCTCTGGTATTGCAACAGTGTAACAATCGTTAAGAGCCGCTAAGACCTCCCCTAGTAATACACGGAGGTTTTCCAATTTAAATTTAAAATTTGAAATATCTGAATCCAATCTGCTTGGATCAGAACCGTCACCTACAGAATGAAGCTCTCCGTCCTCATGCTCTGCAAGCTGTGACGCAGTATCAGACATGGCCCTAGAATTATCAGCGCACTCTGTTCTCACCCCAGAGTGATCACGCTTGCCTCTTAGTTCTGGTAATTTAGCCAAAACTTCAGTCATGACAGTAGCCATATCTTGTAATGTTATCTGTAATGGCTGCCCAGATGTACTAGGCGCCATAATATCACGCACCTCCCGGGCGGGAGATGCAGGTACTGACACGTGAGGCGAGTTAGTCGGCATAACTCTCCCCTCGCTGTTTGGTGAAATTTGTTCAATTTGTACAGATTGGCTTTTATTTAAAGTAGCATCAATACAGTTAGTACATAAATTTCTATTGGGCTCCACCTTGGCATTGGAACAAATGACACAGGTATCTTCCTCTGAATCAGACATGTTTAACACACTAGCAATAAACATGCAACTCGGTAACAATCTTATTTAACGAAAACGTACTGTGCCTCAAGAAGCACTAAACGATTAAATGACAGTTGAAATAATGAACTGAAAAACAGTTATAGCATCACTCTTTAAAAACAACACAACTTTTTAGCAAAGGTTTGTTCCCATTAGTAAAGAAACACTATTAAATTTTAAACATAAAAATTACAGAGCAACGTTTTAAATCACAGTCACTATATAAGTCTCACAGCTCTGCTGAGAGAATCTACCTCCCTTCAAAGAAGTTTGAAGACCCCTGAGTTCTGTTAGAGATGAACCGGATCATGCAGAAAATACAACAGTAACTGACTGGAAATTTTTGATGCGTAGCAAAGAGCGCCAAAAACGGCCCCTCCCTCTCACACACAGCAGTGAGAGAGAAACGAAACTGTCATAATTAAAACAAGCAAACTGCCAAGTGGAAAAATAATGCCCAAATATTTATTCACTCAGTACCTCATCAATGCAAACGATTCTACATTCCAGCAAAAACGTTTAACATAAAAAATACCTATTAAAAGGTTTAATGTACTTTAACAGAGTAATTCCGGTGAAATACCATCCCCAGAATACTAAAGTGTAGAGTATACATACATGTTCATTATAACGGTATGGCAGGATTTTCTCATCAATTCCATTCAGAAAATAAAAACTGCTACATACCTCAATGCAGATTCAACTGCCCGCTGTCCCCTGATCTGAAGTTTTTACCTCCCTCAGATGGCCGAGAAACAGCAATATGATCTTAACTACTCCGGTTAAAATCATAAGAAAAACTCTGGTAGATTCTTCTTCAAACTCTGCCAGAGAGGTAATAACACGCTCCGGTGCTATTGTAAAATAACAAACTTTTGATTGAAGTTCTAAAAACTAAGTATAATCACCATAGTCCTCTCACACCTCCTATCTAGTCTTTGGGTGCAAGAGAATGACTGGGGGTGACGTAGAGGGGAGGAGCTATATAGCAACTCTGCTGGGTGAATCCTCTTGCACTTCCTGTAGGGGAGCAGATAATATCCCAGAAGTAATGATGACCCGTGGACTGATCACACATAACAGAAGAAATAAACGTTTATACACCTCAAGCAAACGTTATATCTATTCAGTAATGTGAGTAAAAATTAAAAATATTACCCTTTACAGCAAGCATGATACCAGTCGTTATTAAATCACTGTAATCAGGCTTACCTTAAATAAATCCGGTATTGTCAGCATTTTCTAGCTTATCATTTCTCTAGAAAAATTTAAAACTGCACATACCTTAGAGCAGGAGACCCTGCACGCTATTCCCCCAGCTGAAGTTACCCATCTCTTCAGTTATGTGCGAGAACAGCAGTGGACCTTAGTTACAACCTGCTAAGATCATCAAAGACCACAGGCAAATTCTTCTTCTAATTTCTGCCTGAGGCTAAAATAGTACAACTCCGGTACCATTTGAAAATAACAAACTTTTGATTGAAGATAAACTACATTAATGCACCACATCTCTCTAGCTGCTTCCCTTGTCGAGAGCTGCAAGAGAATGACTGGGAGGTGGCAGTTAGGGGAGGAGCTATATAGACAGCTCTGCTGTGGGTGATCCTCTGGCAGCTTCCTGTTTGGAAGGAGAATATCCCACAAGTAAAGGATGAATCCGTGGACTGGATACACCTTACAAGAGAAATTCTATTTAACTTCTATTTTAACATTTTCTTCATTCCCTTGATATATTTTGTTAAAAAAAAAAGCTCAGGAGTGTATGGCAGCAGTTTTTCAAGAATGTAATCCATTCTTGATGGCACCACTATTTCCTGCCATGTAGTGCTCCAGATACTTGCCTAGGGTTTCATATCCCTTTGGATATTTGATTTTACACTATCTAGCAATTAAAAGAAAGGTTATTCATGAATTCACTACCTGTTTGATACAAATGTAAATTGTATGGTCTATAAAATGTCTTCATTTTAACTAGTCCTTACAGGGATATTAAACCCACATTTTTTATTTTATGATTCAGATAGAGCGTGCAATTTTAAGCAACTTTCTAATTTACTCCTATTATCAATTTTTCTTGGTTCTCTTGGTATGCTTTGTTGAATGAGCAGCAATGCACTACTGGCTGCTGACTGAACACATGGGTGAGCCAATGACAATCTGTGTGTATATATATATATATATATATATATATATATATATATATATATATATATATATATATATATATATATATATATATATATATATATATATATCCACCAATCAGCAGCAAGAACCTAGTTTCTTTGCTGCTCCTGAGCTTTCATAGATAAACCTTTCAGCAAGCATAACAAAAGCAGGAAGCAAATGAAATAATAGAAGTAAATTGGAAAGTTGTTTAAAATTGTATTCTCTATCAGAATCATGAAATACATTTTTTTTAGTTCCATGTCCCTTTAAGTAAAATGATTTTCAATTGAAAAGGAACCACTGAGCATCATCACCTTGCTGTCCAATAAAAGGTTGTCTGGCTTAATGTCTCTGTGAATGAATCCCAACTGATGGATTGAATCAATAGCTAATACTGTCTCAGCAATATAAAACTGTGTCTCTTCTTCCGTTAGGGTATCTTTCTTCATTAGCAAGGTCATCATGTCACCTGAGAACAAAAAAATAAATTATTATTATTAGGTAGAAAACCCTTTATCCAAACTGATTGGGACCAGAAACAGCTTTGGGTTTTAGAATAGTTTGGAATATTTGCATCTGTAAAACAATAAAGTTTTGAGAGGGGATGGGACCAATAGGCAATATTTATACAGCTTATACATGCAACTTAAAAAGGTAGTTTTATATCATTTTTAATACTTTTCTATACGAAGTACTCCCAAATACAATACAGTAATCAAAAAGCCTGTATTTACTTAAAACAACAATTACCTATTTGCATTTTAGAATACAAAATCCAAACCAAAGACACTGGCAGAGAAGATTGTGACTTTCAGTCAGGGATATATAGATATATATATATATATATATATAGAGATATATATATATATATATATATATATATATATATATATATATATATATATATATATATATATATATATATATATATATATATATATATATATATATATATATATATTAAATTTGTATTTCAGAATAAGTTTGGATTTTGGAATTTGTACCTGTACTACCTACAGAAACACATTGGAGCAAAAAGGGACAAAAACAAATCAATACACTAATGAGAAAATAAAAACACACACGCACCTTAAAGGGGCATGAATTTTAAACAGCTTTTCAATTTACTTCTATTATCTAATTAGTTTTGTTCTCTTAGTATCCTTTGTTGACAATCATACCAAAGAGGCCCAGAAGCAGCAATGCACTACAGGGAACTAGCTGCTGATTGGTGGCTGCACCTGTATGCTTACTGTCATTAGCTAATGCAGTATGTTCAGTAAAACCCCTTGTTGAGCATTGCTGTTACTTTAACCAAAAATACCAAGAGAATGAAGCAAATTTGATAATATAAGTAAACTGGAAAGTTGTTTAAAATTGTATGTTCTATAAGAATTATGAAAGAAAATATTTGTGTTTCATGTCCCTTTAATATTATGAAACAATAGTGTTTAGCGTGTCTTCGTTTTAATCTCATTAAACAAAGCTGATTGAAGATATGAGTGATTACAAATATTTCAGTAATATACCATTTAAAAAAAATGAAGACACCATGAAATATTGTGTCAAGAATATATTTCGAGACTTTTGTACAGGATAGCAAAACACAATCACTATCAGCCGCCAATATATCCCTGGAAGAGTACTAATGCAGTGTTATATAAAAGCTACATGGATTAAAAGCAGAAACCATAAATCCTAAATATATGGGTTATATTTATTTTGCATTTACCCTTGTCTTGATCCTTAAAAGGTTTGCTGTTCATTATACTTCTGTGCATTTGCCTTCCTAACCATCCATTTAATAAACATGCCTAAATGCAATTGACTGTAGCTTTTATAATTCAAACAATTTAGTATACATTTTTAGAATGTTATATTATGGAAAGGAAAGGTAAGGTATCAGAACAAAAATCACTCTACCTCCAGGCAGGAACTCCATTATGAGGTATAGATTCAATTTATCCTGGAAACTATAAAACATTTTTACCACCCACAAACTGTCCGCCTCAACAAGAATATCTCGTTCTGCACGAATGTGTCCAACCTAAAAAGCAAAAAATGAGCTGCTCAATATGGATTGTTAAAACATAATGGTATACAGAAATTTTCTTGAGGAAGAAAAAAGCAATGCCCACTGGGTATGAATTATGACCCCTTAAAATCACAGATAAACTTACGGGCAACAATTAGACTGAGCAGTTACAATTTAAATCTATGATTTACAAGTATACAAACCTAAAGTACAGAGACTACAATATAACTCAAAAGTAACAGTAAAGAAACAAAACACAAAAAAATATAACAAAAAACAAACAATACACTATGGGCTCAATTTATCATCTAAGGCCAGACATGGGCGTACATAGTCGCTCCTGTTCGCCCGGCTTCTCTATGGCAGGCAACAATCCACTGCCTGCATTTACCATTGCACACAAGTGCTCCTATGCAACCCCAACCCCTGCAAAGCCAATAATGCGAGGGCAGGAGCTGTCAATCTCCCCAGATGGAAGAGATCGGGCAGATTGAAATTCTCCACCTAAGAGGTGGAGAACAGGGCAGGGAAGCAGCGGATGACCGCTGCTTGATAATTCTTGACTGTAGGTTCTCTTGTGCAGTCAAAGTTTAGAGAAGGGCTTGACAAATAGAGCCCTATATGGCAGCAGTTTTACAATACTGTTATCCATTTGCAAGAGCATTAAATGGCAGAGCTATTCATTGCCACATAGTGCTCCAGACACTTTTTGATAAGACACGTGAATTGGAAACTTTTTAAAATTGTATGGTGTATCTGAATAACATAAGAACATTTTTGGGTTTTCTAGCCCTTTAACCCTCCAGATTTCCCCAAACATAAAAAAAACTAAATAATGCTTACCTGATAATTTAATTTCCTTCTGTATGAGGAGGGTCTACGGCATCATTCCTTACTGTTGGGAAATACTGAACCTGGCCACCAGGAGGAGGCAAAGACACCCCAGCCAAAGTCTTAAATACACCCCTCACACCCCAGTCATTGTGCAGAGGGAACAAGAAACAGTAGGAGAAATATCAGGGTATAAATGGTGCCGGAAGAGAAACACAAAATTTTGGTCCGCCCATCGGAGAATGCGGACGGGGGCCGTGGAATCTCCTCATACAGAAGGAAATTAAATTATCAGGTAAGCATAATTTATGTTTTCCTTCTTAATATGAGGAGACTCCAGAGCATCATTCCTTACTGTTGGGAAAACTATACCCAAGCTCTAGACACTTAATGATAACGGGAGGGGAAAAAAAAAAAAAAAAAAAAAAAAAAGTGGACCCTAATCTGAGGGAACCACAGCCTGAAAACCTTTCTCCCTAAAGCAGCTTCAGCCAAAGCAAAAAGATCAAATTTGTAGAATTTTGAAAAAGTATGTGAGGACCAGGTAGCCGCCTTACAAATCTGATCCCTAGACGCCTCATTTTTAAAGGCCAAAGAGGAAGCCACCGTTCTAGTGGAATGAGCCATAATCCTCTGAGGAGGTCTTAGTCCTGCTGACTCATAAGCTAAGCGTATAACACTCCTCAACCAAAAAGATAAGGAAGTCAAAGAGGCCTTCAAACCCTTATACTTCCCAGAGTAGATAACAAACAATGAAGTTTGTCTAAAATCCTTAGTAGCTTGAAGATAAAACTTCAAAGCTCGAACATCCAGATTATGAAGCAGATGTTCCTTTGAAGGAGGAGGATTAGGACACAAGGAAGGAACCACAATCTCCTGATTGATGTTACGATCTGACACCACCTTGGGAAGAAAACCCAAGAGAGTATGTAGGACAGACTTATCAGTGTGAAACACTAGATAGGGAGGCTCACATTGCAAGGCAGCTATTTCAGAAACTTGGCGTGCCGATGCAATAGCCAATAGAAAAAGAACCTTCCAGGACAACAATTTAATGTCAATCGAATGCATAGGCTCACACGGAGCCGTTGCAAAAACTTAAGATTCAAACTCAACGGTGGAGCGTTAGATCTAAACACCGGTCTGATCCTGATCAAAGCCTTAATGAAGGATTGCACTTCAGGAAGCTCTGCAAGCTTCTTGTGCAGCAAAACGGAAAGGGATGGAATATGTCCCCTTGTCATGAACCAACCCTCCAGACTAAAAAGAAAAAGAAAAAGTCTGGGAGGCATTCTGCTAAGAAGGGCTGTGTGGGGATTTGAACCTGTGGCTCTGTGGTTGCTATTTCTGTTTGCTTACATGTTGAGCCACAGCCAGTTCTAGCAATAGCATGGATCTTAAAAGATCTGATAAATAACTATTTGCCTTACTTGTTATTACACCTGTGCAACACACAGGTGTTCTCAATTCTGGAATTAATCAGAACCAACCCTGTGCAAAACCTCCCTATTTAAGGATGGCTTTTAGTCTGCAGTTTTGTCTTCACATTGGATCTGTTTTGTCAAGTCAGAACCTGTTTCCTGTACTTCTTTGGAGAAAGATTTCACCTTTGCACCTGTTTACAAGGTATTACCAGGAGAAAGCCTTTACCTTTAAAACTGTTACCAGCTCACAAGTTTGTTTCCTGCCTTGTGCAATTCCTGCACTCAGCTATAACCAGGAGAAAGACTTTACCTTTAAACCTGTTACCAGTTCACAAGTTTGTATCCTGCCTTGTGCAATTCCTGCACTCAGCTATAACCAGGAGAAAGACTTTACCTTTAAACCCGTTACCAGTTCACAAGTTTGTTTCCTGCCTTGTGCAATTCCTGCACTCAGCAATTACCAGGAGAAAGACTTTACCTTTAAACCTGCTACCTGTTTAGAAGTTGTTTTCTGCCTTGTGCAAATCTTACATTTCAGTTATTACCAGGAGAAATACTTTCCTTTTTGAATCTGCATCTCTGCTTACTAGTTTTGTTTATTTTCACTCCTGCTGTATGTGGTCTTAACATACCTGAGTAGCATATTTAAATATTCTGCAAGTATTTGCTTAAACAAAGTATTTTGTTGTTTAAATAAATTTGTTATTTTCAATCAGTATGGCTTCTACTAATCTTCCTTTAAAGCAACTGTTCCAGGCAATGAGGCTCTCACATGATATCCTGAGACAAAACATGACACCCCTCAGGGAACTGACAGAAAGGCCCTTCTCCAGACCCTCCTGAAGAAAGGAAAGAATCCTGGGAGTCTTGATCTTATGCCAGGTGAAAACTCGCTCTTTACACCAGAACAAGTAAGCTCCCCACACCTTATGGTAGATACAACAAATAACAGGCTTATGAGCCTGAATGAGTGTGTCAATAACTCTCTCCGTGAAACCTCTTTAGTCTAAGACTAAGCGTTCAATCTCCACGCAGTCAGCCTCAGAGAATCTAGATTTTGATGAACAAAGGGAGCTCGTTTCAGCAGATCCCTGCAACAAGGTAACCTCTATGGAGGAGATGAGGACATCCCCACCAGGTCCGAGAAACACTTCCTTCATGGCCACGATGAAGTAATCAGTATCACTGATTGCTCCTGCTTGATGCAAGCCACTACACGAGGGAGAAGTGGTAACGGCAAAAAAAACAGAATTTATGCTTACCTGATAAATTACTTTCTCCAACGGTGTGTCCGGTCCACGGCGTCATCCTTACTTGTGGGATATTCTCCTCCCCAACAGGAAATGGCAAAGAGCCCAGCAAAGCTGGCCATATAGTCCCTCCTAGGCTCCGCCTACCCCAGTCATTCGACCGACGGACAGGAGGAAATATATATAGGAGAAACCATATGGTAACGTGGTGACTGTAGTTAGAGAAAATAATTCATCAGACCTGATTAAAAAACCAGGGCGGGCCGTGGACCGGACACACCCTTGGAGAAAGTAATTTATCAGGTAAGCATAAATTCTGTTTTCTCCAACATAGGTGTGTCCGGTCCACGGCGTCATCCTTACTTGTGGGAACCAATACCAAAGCTTTAGGACACGGATGAAGGGAGGGAGAAAATCAGGTCACCCAAACGGAAGGCACCACGGCTTGCAAAACCTTTCTCCCAAAAATAGCCTCCGAAGAAGCAAAAGTATATAATTTAAAAAAAATTTGGTCAACAGGAACCTCATTCTTGAAGGCCCATGTGGAAGCCACAGCCCTAGTGGAGTGAGCTGTGATACTTTCAGGAGGCTGCCGTCCGGCAGTCTCAAAAGCCAATCTGATGATGCTTTTAAACCAAAAGGAAAGAGAGGTAGAAGTTGCTTTTTTACCTCTCCTTTAACCAGAATAAACAACAAACAAAGAAGATGTTTGTCTAAAATCTTCAGTAGCCTCTAAATAGAATTTTAGAGCACGGACAACGTCCAAATTGTGTAACAAACGTTCCTTCTATGAAACTGGATTCGGACACAAAGAAGGTACAACTATCTCCTGGTTAATATTTTTGTTGGAAACAACCTTCGGAAGAAAACCAGGCTCAGTACGTAAAACCACCTTATCTGCATGGACCAGATAGGGCGGAGAACACTGCAGAGCAGATAACTCAGAAACTCTTCTAGCGGAAGAAATTGCAACCTAAAACAAAACTTTCCAAGATAATAACTTAATATCTACGGAATGTAAGGGTCCAAACGGAACCCCTTGAAGAACTGAAAGAACTAGATTAAGACTCCAGGGAAGAGTCAAAGGTCTGTAAACAGGCTTGATTCTAACCAGAGCCTGAACAAACGCTGAAACGTCTGGCACAGCTGCCAGCCTTTTGTGAAGTAAAACAGATAAAGCAGAGATCTGTACTTGCAGAAAATCCTTTCTCCAAACCTTCTTGTAGAAAGGAAAGAATCTTAGGAATTTTTATCTTGTTCCATGGGAATCCTTTAGATTCACACCAACAGATATATTTTTTCCATATATTATGGTAAATTTTTCTAGTTACAGGCTTTCTAGCCTGAATAAGAGTATCTATTACAGAATCTGAAAACCCACGCTTTGATAAAATCAAGCGTTCAAACTCCAAGCAGTCAGTTGGAGGAAAACCAGATTCGGATGTTCGAATGGACCCTGAATAAGAAGGTCCTGTCTCAAAGGTAGCTTCCATGGTGGAGCCGATGACACATTCACCAGGTCTGCATACCAAGTCCTGCGTGGCCACACAGGAACTATCAAGATCACCGAAGCCCTCTCCAGATTGATCCTGGCTACCAGCCTGGGAATGAGAGGAAACGGTGGGAATACATAAGCTAGGTTGAAGATCCAAGGTGCTACTATTGTATCCAATAGAGTCGCCTTGGGATCCCTGGATTTGGACCCGTAACAAGGGACCTTGAAGTTCTGACGAGAGGCCATCAGAACCATGTCTGGAATGCCCCATAATTGAGTTATTTGGGCAAAGATTTCCAGATGGAGTTCCCACTCCCCCGGATGCTCCTCCATCGCCAGGGAACTCCTTGTTTCCCCCTGATGGTTGATATATGTAACAGTCGTCATGATGTCTGATTGAAACCTTATGAATTTGGCCTTTGCTAGTCAAGGCCAAGCCTTGAGAGCATTGAATATCGCTCTCAGTTCCAGAATGTTTATCGGGAGAAGAGATTCTTCCCGAGACCATAGACCCTGAGCTTTCAGGGGTTCCCAGACCGCGCCCCAGCCCACCAGACTGGCGTCGGTCGTGACAATGACCTACTCTGGTCTGCGGAAGCTCATTCCCTGTGACAGGTTGTCCAGGGTCAGCCACCAACGGAGTGAATCTCTGGTTATTTGATCTACTTGTATCGTCGGAGACAAGTCTGTATAATCCCCATTCCACTGTCTGAGCATGCACAGGTGTAATGGTCTTAGATGAATTTGTGCAAAAGGAACTATGTCCCTTGCCGCAACCATCAAACCTATTACTTCCATGCACTGCGCTATGGAAGGAAGAAGAACAGAATGAAGTACCTGACAAGAGCTTAGAAGTTTTGATTTTCTGGCCTCTGTCAGAAAAACCTTCATTTCTAAGGAAACTATTATTGTTCCCAAGAAGGGAACTCTTGTTGACGGGGACAGAGAACTTTTTTCTATGTTCACTTTCCACCTGTGAGATCTGAGAAAAGCTAGGACAATGTCCGTATGAGCCCTTGCTTTTGACAGAGACGACACTTGAATCAGGATGTCGTCCAAGTAAGGTACTACTGCAATGCCCCTTGGTCTTAGCACCGCTAGAAGGGACCCTAGTACCTTTGTGAAAATCCTTGGAGCAGTGGCTAATCCGAATGGAAGTGCCACAAACTGGTAATGCTTGTCCAGAAAGGCGAACCTCAGGAACCGAAAATGTTCCTTGTGGATAGGAATACGTAGGTACGCATCCTTTAAGTCCACCGTGGTCATGAATTGACCTTCCTGGATGGTAGGAAGGATCGTTCGAATGGTTTCCATTTTGAACGATGAAACCCTTAGAAACTTGTTTAGAATCTTGAGATCTAAAATTGGTCTGAATGTTCCCTCTTTTTTGGGAATTATGAACAGGTTGGAGTAAAAACCCATCCCTTGTTCTCCTAATGGAACAGGATGAATCACTCCCATGCTTAACAGGTCTTCTACACAGTGTAAGAATGCCTGTTCGAAGATAATTGAGACCCGTGGAACCTTCCCCTTGGGGGTAGTTCCCTGAATTCCAGGAGATAACCTTGAGAAACTATTTCTAGCGCCCAAGGATCCTGAACATCTCTTGCCCAAGCCTGAGCAAAGAGAGAAAGTCTGCCCCCCACCAGATCCGGTCCCAGATCGGGGGCCAACACTTCATGCTGTTTTGGTAGCAGTGGCAGGTGACTTGGCCTGCTTACCCTTGTTCCAGCCTTGCATCGGCCTCCAGGCTGGCTTGGTTTGAGAAGTATTACCCTCTTGCTTAGAGGGTGTAGAATTTGAGGCTGGTCCGTTTCTGCGAAAGGGACGAAAATTTGGTTTATTTTTAGCCTTAAAAGACCTATCCAGAGGAAGGGCGTGGCCCTTTCCCCCAGTGATGTCTGAAATAATCTCTTTCAAGTCAGGGCCAAACAGTGTTTTACCCTTGAAAGGGATGTTAAGCAAAAGCGCTCTGCGCGCCACGATAGCAAACCCTGAATTATTCGCCGCTAATCTAGCTAATTGCAAAGCGGCATCTAAAATAAAAGAGTTAGCCAATTTAAAAGCTTGAACTCTGTCCAAAACCTCCTCGTACGAAGATTCTTTATTGAGCGACTTTTCTAGTTCTTCGAACCAGAAACACGCAGCTGTAGTGACAGGAACAATGCATGAAATTGGTTGTAGAAGGTAACCTTGCTGAACAAACATCTTTTTAAGCAAACCCTCTAACCTTAAATCCATAGGATCTTGAAAGCACAACTATCTTCTATAGGAATAGAAGTGCGTTTGTTTAGAGTAGAAACCGCCCCCTCGACCTTGGGGACTGTATGCCATAAGTCCTTTCTGGGGTCGACTATAGGAAATAATTTCTTAAATATAGGGGGAGGACAAAAGGTATGCCGGGCCTTTCCCACTCCTTATTTACTATGTCCGCCACCCGCTTGGGTATAGGAAAAACATCGGGGGGCACCGGAACCTCTAGGAACTTGTCCATCTTACCTAATTTCTCTGGAATGACCAAATTGTCACAATCATCCAGAGTAGATAATACCTCCTTAAGTAGTGCGTGGAGATGTTCTAATTTAAATTTAAAAGTTACAATATCAGGTTCTGCTTGTTGAGAAATTTTTCCTGAATCTGAAATTTCTCCCTCAGACAAAACCTCCCTCCTGGCCCCTTCAGATAGGTGTGAGGGTATGTCAGAACAGATATCATCAGCGTCCTCTTGCTCTTCAGTGTTTAAAACAGAGCAATCGCGCTTTCTTTGATAAGTAGGCATTTTGGATAAAATGTTTGCTATAGAGTTATCCATTACAGCCGTTAATTGTTGCATGGTAATAAGTATTGGCGCACTAGATGTACTAGGGGCCTCTTGTGTGGGCAAAACTGGTGTAGACACAGAAGGGGATGATGCAGTACCATGCTTACTCCCCTCATTAGAGGAATCATCTTGGGCAATATCATATCTATGGCATTATTATCCCTACTTTGTTTGGACATTATGACACAAATATATCACATATATTTAAAAGGGGAGACACATTGGCTTTCATACATATAGAACATCGTTATCTGATGGTTCAGACATGTTAAACAGGCTTAAACTTGTCAACAAAGCACAAAAAACGTTTTACAATAAAACCGTTGCTGTCCCTTTAAATTTCAAACTGAACACACTTTATTACTGAATATGTGAAAAAGTATGAAGGAATTGTTCAAATTTCACCAAAATTTCACCACAGTAACTTAAAGCCTTAAAAGTATTGCACACCAAATTTGAAAGCTTTAACCCTTAAAATAACGGAACCGGAGCCGTTTTTACATTTAACCCCTATACAGTCCCAGGTATCTGCTTTGCTGAGACCCAACCAAGCCCAGAGGGGAATACGATACCAAATGATGCCTTCTATAAGCTTTTTCAGTGGTTCTTAGCTCCTCACACATGCATCTGCATGCCATGCTTTCCAAAAACAACTGCGCATTAGAGGCGCGAAAATGAGGCTCTGTCTATGACTAGAAAAGGCCCCCAGTGAAAAAGGTGTCCAATACAGTGCCTGCCGTTTTTATTAAAACAATCCCCAAGATTTAACAACTATTAAAAGTAATAATCTGCCAAATATACTTAGTAAAGTAATCGTTTTAGCCCAGAAAAATGTCTACCAGTTTTTTAAGCCCTAATGAAGCCCTTTATTCTTTTACTTAAACTAAGAAAATGGCTTACCGGTTCCCATAGGGAAAATGACAGCTTCCAGCATTACCAAGTCTTGTTAGAAATGTGTCATACCTCAAGCAGCAAAAGTCTGCTCACTGTTTCCCCCAACTGAAGTTAATTCCTCTCAACAGTCCTGTGTGGAAACAGCCATCGATTTTAGTAACGGTTGCTAAAATCATTTTCCTCTTACAAACAGAAATCTTCATCTCTTTCCTGTTTCAGAGTAAATAGTACATACCAGCACTATTTTAAAATAACAAACTCTTGATTGAAGAACAAAAACTACATTTAAACACCAAAAAACTCTAAGCCATCTCCGTGGAGATGTTGCCTGTGCAACAGCAAAGAGAATGACTGGGGTAGGCGGAGCCTAGGAGGGACTATATGGCCAGCTTTGCTGGGCTCTTTGCCATTTCCTGTTGGGGAGGAGAATATCCCACAAGTAAGGATGACGCCGTGGACCGGACACACCTATGTTGGAGAAATGTAGATTAGATTGAACCTCCAAAGCACTGCTAACGCATCTATTAGCTCTGCCTGAGGATCCCTGGACCGCGACCCATATCTGGGTAGCTTGGAGTTGAGCCGAGATGCCTTGAGATCTATCTCCAGCGTCCCCCATTTGTTGCAAATCTCCGCAAACACCTTGAGGTGGAGACACCATTCCCCAGATGAAAGGATTGTCTGCTGAGAAAATCCGCTTTCCAGTTGTCCACACCCGGAATGTGGATTGCTGACAGCGAGCAGTTGTGGGCCTCCACCCACTCCAGAATCCGAGATACGTCCCCCCCCCCGATGGTTGATATAAGCCCCGAGGTTATGTTGTCTGACTGGAATCTGATAAACATGGACGAACACAGAAGAGAGCATTGAAGATCGCTCGAAGTTCCAAAATGTTGATCGGGAGGAGGGATTCCTCTCCAATCCACAGGCCCTGTGCCTTCCTGGTACCCCAAACAGCTCCCCATCCTGATGGACTTGCGTCCGTAGTCACAATCTCCCAGGATGGTCTTAAGAAGGATGTCCCTTGGGACAGATCTGGACAGAGCCACCAAGAGAGCGATTCTCTCGACTGGCTGTCCAGAGAAATCTGTTGAGACAGATCCGAATGATCACCGTTCCCCTGTCTCAGCATGCACAGCTAAAGTGGTATGAGATTGAACCTGGCAAAAGGAATGATGTCCATGCCGTACACCATGAAACCAATCACCTCCATACACCGAGCCACAGAGGGTCTGGAGGGCAAGACAGGCAGAAGTTAGCTTGCAACGTCTCTGGTCTGTAAGGAATATCCACATGGATATGGAATCTATTATAGTACCCAGGAATTCTACCCAGATACTGGGAGTAAGAGAACTCTTTTCTAAGTTTATCTTCCATCCATGAGATTAAAGATGTAAAAGATACTTTGAATAGTCCTCTGCCAGACGACAGGTTGGAGCTTGAACCATAATGTGTCCACATATGGTGCTACTGCTATACCTCTGATTCTGGCCACTGCCAGCAGAGCCCCCAGAACCTTCGTAAAAACTCTTGGAGCAGTAGCCAGACCAAACGGCAGTGCAATAAACTGAAGGTGTTGGTCCAGGAACGCAAACCTTAGGAACTTGAAGTGTTCTTTGTGTATAGAAAAGTGAAGGTAAGCATCCTTCAGATCTATCGTGGTCATGAACTGTCCTTCCTGAACTAAGGGAAGGATGGACCTTATTGTCTCCATTTTGAACGAGGGGACATATAGAAATTTTTTTAAACACTTTAGCTCCAGAATTGGGCAGAAGGTTCCCTCTTTCTTTGGGACCACAAACAGGTTTGAATAGAATCCCAGACCTCTTTCTGCAAGAGGAACCGGTACAATGAATCCTAGGGAGAATAGATACCTCACGCACCCCAGAAAGGCTTCTCGTTTTTCTGGCCTTGAAGAAAGGTTTGAGAAGGGGAATCTGCCCCTGGGTGGATGAGACTTGAAACCAATCCTGTATCCCTAAGCGATGACCTCCAGGACCCACGGGTCTTGCACGTCCCCAAACCAAGCGTCTGAAAAGAGCGATAGCCTGCCCCCTACCCGATCCATAGCCGGAGTGGGGGCCACCCCTTCATGCCGACTGACTCGGTGGGCTTCTTGCTTTGCTTGGACTTATTCCAGGACTTAGCCGTCTTCCAAGTCCCCATGGATTGCTCGGGCTTTGTGGAGGGCTGCTGACATTGGAATTTATCCGAACGAAGGGAACAAAAATTAGGACCTTTTCCTTTAGGTATGTTGTTCTTATTCTGCGGTAAAAATAAGGCACCCTTGTCTCCCGTAACCGTGGAGATAATTGAGTCCAGGTCTGGACCAAAGAGAATCTTTCCCTTAAATGGGAGGGAAAGAAGTCTTGACTTCGAAGTCATGTCCGCAGACCAGGACTTCAGCCATAGTGCCCTACATGCTTGAACAGAAAAACCTGAAGCCTTAGCATTCAGGTAAATAATCTGCATATTTGCATCCCAAATAAAAGAATTGGCCACCCTTAATGCCTAAAAAAATGTAAAAAAAAAAAAAACTCCTGTCCCATCTCGAAGAGCACTACCCTCCATAAGAGACTACTCCGTAATCTTCCGATAAAAGGCAAAGAATGACTGGGGGAAGTGGGGGAGGTATTTAAGCCTTTGGCTGGGGTGTCTGCCTGGTTCTGTAATTCCCAAAAGTAATGAATGCGCTGTGGACTCTCCCCATTTTAAGAAGAAAAATTGCAATATAAATCCTTCCGCAAGAATGATTATTTTAAAAGAGATCATGTCATTAACCCCAAACATGCAGTTGTGTAGGAAGTGCATGCTTGTGACAAACCCTGTTGAATACACTTTAAATAAATAGTCATAGACACACACGTGTTTGCATGTATCAAGTGAATGAAGGTTATTTGCTAGTCTCTCACACGTCCGATAGAAAGAAGTAATGTCCTTTTCATTTCTTTCTGGAACTGACATTTACAGAATGAAACCTTTCCATAGGTATAAAGACACTATTCTATGTTTTAGGAATAGCTATACGAGTAGCAAAACAGACTAAAGAGACATACATTAGTCTATTAGACCCATCTCTCCACTTCTGTTTCATCAGTGAGCATCAAGGCCATCATTACATTTTTTTTTTTTAAATAAATAAAACCAAACTGATGTTTAAAAAACATAATTTATGCTTACCTGATAAATTCCTTTCTTCTGTTGTGTGATCAGTCCACGGGTCATCATTACTTCTGGGATATTATCTGCTCCCCTACAGGAAGTGCAAGAGGATTCACCCAGCAGAGTTGCTATATAGCTCCTCCCCTCTACGTCACCTCCAGTCATTCGACCAAAGACCAACGAGAAAGGAGAAGCTAAGGGTGTAGTGGTGACTGAATTATAATTTAAAAAATATTTACCTGCCTTAAAAAACAGGGCGGGCCGTGGACTGATCACACAACAGAAGAAAGGAATTTATCAGGTAAGCATAAATTATGTTTTCTTCTGTTATGTGTGATCAGTCCACGGGTCATCATTACTTCTGGGATACCAATACCAAAGCAAAAGTACACGGATGACGGGAGGGATAGGCAGGCTCATTATACAGAAGGAACCACTGCCTGAAGAACCTTTCTCCCAAAAATAGCCTCCGAAGAAGCAAAAGTGTCAAATTTGTAAAATTTGGAAAAAGTATGAAGCGAAGACCAAGTTGCAGCCTTGCAAATCTGTTCAACAGAGGCCTCATTCTTAAAGGCCCAAGTGGAAGCCACAGCTCTAGTGGAATGAGCTGTAATTCTTTCAGGAGGCTGCTGTCCAGCAGTCTCATAGGCTAAACGTATTATGCTACGAAGCCAAAAAGAGAGAGAGATAGCAGAAGCTTTTTGACCTCTCCTCTGTCCAGAGTAAACGACAAACAGGGAAGAAGTTTGGCGAAAATCTTTAGTTGCCTGCAAGTAGAACTTGAGGGCACGAACTACATCCAGATTGTGTAGAAGACGTTCCTTCTTTGAAGAAGGATTTGGACACAAGGATGGAACAACAATCTCTTGATTGATATTCCTGTTAGAAACAACCTTAGGTAAGAACCCAGGTTTAGTACGCAGAACTACCTTGTCTGAGTGAAAGATCAGATAAGGAGAATCACAATTTAGGGCTGATAACTCAGAGACTCTTCGAGCCGAGGAAATAGCCATTAAAAATAGAACTTTCCAAGATAACAATTTTATATCAATGGAATGAAGGGGTTCAAACGGAACACCCTGTAAAACGTTAAGAACTAAGTTTAAACTCCATGGCGGAGCAACAGTTTTAAACACAGGCTTGATCCTAGCTAAAGCCTGACAAAAGGCCTGGATGTCTGAATTTTCTGACAGACGCCTGTGTAACAAGATGGACAGAGCTGAGATCTGTCCCTTTAATGAGCTAGCCGATAAACCCTTTTCTAAACCTTCTTGTAGAAAAGACAATATCCTAGGAATCCTAACCTTACTCCAGGAGTAATCTTTGGATTCACACCAGTATAGGTATTTACGCCATATTTTATGGTAAATCTTTCTGGTAACAGGCTTCCTAGCCTGTATCAGAGTATCAATAACCGACTCAGAAAAACCACGTTTTGATAAAATCAAGCGTTCAATTTCCAAGCAGTCAGCTTCAGAGAAGTTAGACTTTGATGTTTGAATGGACCCTGAATCAGAAGGTCCTGTCTTAGAGGTAGAGACCAAGGCGGACAGGATGACATGTCCACTAGATCTGCATACCAAGTCCTGCGCGGCCATGCAGGCGCTATTAGAATCACTGATGCTCTCTCCTGTTTGATTTTGGCAATCAATCGAGGAAGCAGCGGGAAGGGTGGAAACACATAAGCCATCCTGAAGTTCCAAGGTGCTGTCAAAGCATCTATCAGAACCGCTCCCGGATCCCTGGATCTGGATCCGTAGCGAGGAAGTTTGGCGTTCTGGCGAGACGCCATGAGATCTATCTCTGGTTTGCCCCAACGTCGAAGTATTTGGGCAAAGACCTCCGGATGAAGTTCCCACTCCCCCGGATGAAGAGTCTGGCGACTCAAGAAATCCGCCTCCCAGTTCTCCACTCCCGGGATGTGGATTGCTGACAGGTGGCAAGAGTGAGACTCTGCCCAGCGAATTATCTTTGATACTTCTATCATTGCTAGGGAGCTTCTTGTCCCTCCCTGATGGTTGATGTAAGCTACAGTCGTGATGTTGTCCGACTGAAACCTGATGAACCCCCGAGTCTTTAACTGGGGCCAAGCTAGAAGGGCATTGAGAACTGCTCTCAATTCCAGAATGTTTATTGGCAGGAGACTTTCCTCCTGACTCCATTGTCCCTGAGCCTTCAGAGAATTCCAGACAGCGCCCCAACCTAGAAGGCTGGCGTCTGTTGTTACGATTGTCCAGTCCGGCCTGCTGAACGGCATCCCCCTGGACAGATGTGGCCGAGAAAGCCACCATAGAAGAGAGTTTCTGGTCTCTTGATCCAGATTCAGAGTGGGGGACAAATCTGAATAATCCCCATTCCACTGACTCAGCATGCACAATTGCAGCGGTCTGAGATGTAGGCGTGCAAAGGGTACTATGTCCATTGCTGCTACCATTAAGCCGATCACCTCCATGCATTGAGCTACTGACGGGAGTTGAATGGAATGAAGGACACGGCATACATTAGAAGCTTTGTTAATCTGTCTTCTGTCAGATAAATCTTCATTTCTACAGAATCTATAAGAGTCCCCAAGAATGGAACTCTTGTGAGAGGCAAGAGAGAACTCTTCTTTTCGTTCACTTTCCATCCATGCGACCTTAGAAATGCCAGAACTAACTCTGTATGAGACTTGGCAGTTTGAAAGCTTGAAGCTTGTATCAGAATGTCGTCTAGGTACGGAGCTACCGAAATTCCTCGCGGTCTCAGAACCGCTAGAAGGGCACCCAGAACCTTTGTGAAGATTCTTGGAGCCGTAGCCAATCCGAATGGAAGGGCTACAAACTGGTAATGCCTGTCTAAGAAGGCAAACCTTAGATACCGGTAATGATCTTTGTGAATCGGTATGTGAAGGTAAGCATCCTTTAAATCCACTGTGGTCATGTACTGACCCTTTTGGATCATGGGTAAGATTGTCCGAATAGTTTCCATTTTGAACGATGGAACTCTTAGGAATTTGTTTAGGATCTTTAAATCCAAGATTGGCCTGAAAGTTCCCTCTTTTTTGGGAACCACAAACAGGTTTGAGTAAAACCCTTGTCCTTGTTCCGACCGCGGAACCGGATGGATCACTCCCATTAATAATAGATCTTGTACACAGCGTAGAAACGCGTCTTTCTTTATTTGGTTTGTTGACAACCTTGACAGATGAAATCTCCCTCTTGGGGGAGATAATTTGAAGTCTAGAAGGTATCCCTGAGATATGATCTCTAGCGCCCAGGGATCCTGGACATCTCTTGCCCAAGCCTGGGCGAAGCGAGAGAGTCTGCCCCCCACTAGATCCGGTCCCGGATCGGGGGCCCTCGGTTCATGCTGTCTTAGGGGCAGCAGCAGGTTTTCTGGCCTGCTTGCCCTTATTCCAGGACTGGTTAGGTTTCCAGCCTTGTCTGTAACGAGCAACAGCTCCTTCCTGTTTTGGTGCAGTGGAAGTTGATGCTGCACCTGCTTTGAAATTCCGAAAAGGACGAAAATTAGACTGTCTAGCCTTAGCTTTGGCTTTGTCTTGAGGTAGAGCGTGGCCCTTACCTCCTGTAATGTCAGCGATAATTTCTTTCAAACCGGGCCCAAATAAAGTTTGCCCCTTGAAAGGTATATTAAGTAATTTGGACTTAGAAGTTACATCAGCCGACCAGGATTTTAGCCACAGCGCCCTACGTGCCTGAATGGCGAATCCTGAATTCTTAGCCGTAAGTTTGGTTAAATGTACTACGGCCTCCGAAATGAATGAATTAGCTAGTTTAAGGACTCTAAGCCTGTCCGTAATGTCGTCCAGCGTAGCGGAACTAAGGTTCTCTTCCAGAGACTCAATCCAAAATGCTGCCGCAGCCGTAATCGGCGCGATGCATGCAAGGGGTTGCAAAATAAAACCTTGTTGAACAAACATTTTCTTAAGGTAACCCTCTAATTTTTTATCCATAGGATCTGAAAAAGCACAGCTATCCTCCACCGGAATAGTGGTGCGCTTAGCTAAAGTAGAAACTGCTCCCTCCACCTTAGGGACCGTTTGCCATAAGTCTCGTGTGGTGGCGTCTATTGGAAACATCTTTCTAAATATTGGAGGGGGTGAGAACGGCACACCGGGTCTATCCCACTCCTTAGTAACAATTTCAGTTAATCTCTTAGGTATAGGAAAAACGTCAGTACTCGCCGGTACCGCAAAGTATTTATCCAACCTACACATTTTCTCTGGTATTGCAACAGTGTTACAATCGTTAAGAGCCGCTAAGACCTCCCCTAGTAATACACTGAGGTTTTCCAATTTAAATTTAAAATTTGAAATATCTGAATCCAATCTGCTTGGATCAGAACCGTCACCTACAGAATGAAGCTCTCCGTCCTCATGCTCTGCAAGCTGTGACGCAGTATCAGACATGGCCCTAGAATTATCAGCGCACTCTGTTCTCACCCCAGAGTGATCACGCTTGCCTCTTAGTTCTGGTAACTTAGCCAAAACTTCAGTCATAACAGTAGCCATATCTTGTAATGTTATCTGTAATGGCTGCCCAGATGTACTAGGCGCCATAATATCACGCACCTCCCGGGCGGGAGACGCAGGTACTGACACGTGAGGCGAGTTAGACGGCATAACTCTCCCCTCGCTGTTTGGTGAAATTTGTTCAATTTGTACAGATTGGCTTTTATTTAAAGTAGCATCAATACAGTTAGTACATAAATTTCTATTGGGCTCCACCTTGGCATTGGAACAAATGACACAGGTATCTTCCTCTGAATCAGACATGTTTTAACACACTAGCAATAAACATGCAACTTGGTTACAATCTTATTTAACAAAAAACGTACTGTGCCTCAAAGAAGCACTAAACGATTAAATGACAGTTGAAATAATGAACTGAAAAACAGTTATAGCATCACTCTTTAAAAACAACACAACTTGTTAGCAAAGGTTTGTTCCCATTAGTAAAGTAACACTAATTAAATTTTAAACATAAAAATCACAGAGCAACGTTTTAAAACACAGTCACTACATAAGTCTCACAGCTCTGCCGAGAGAATCTACCTCCCTTCAAAGAAGTTTGAAGACCCCTGAGTTCTGTTAGAGATGAACCGGATCATGCAGAAAATACAAGAGCAACTGACTGGAAATTTTTGATGCGTAGCAAAGAGCGCCAAAAACGGCCCCTCCCCCTCACACACAGCAGTGAGAGAGAAACGAAACTGTCAGAATCAAAACAAGCAAACTGCCAAGTGGAAAAATAATGCCCAAATATTTATTCCCTCAGTACCTCAGAAATGCAAACGATTCTACATTCCAGCAAAAACGTTTAACATGAATTAAATACCTATTAAAAGGTTTAATGTACTTTTACAGAGTAATTCCGGAGAAAAACCATCCCCAGAATACTGAAGTGTAGAGTATACATACATGTCATTATAACGGTATGGCAGGATTTTCTCATCAATTCCATTCAGAAAATAAAAACTGCTACATACCTCAATGCAGATTCAACTGCCCGCTGTCCCCTGATCTGAAGCTTTTACCTCCCTCAGATGGCCGAGAAACAGCAATATGATCTTAACTACTCCGGTTAAAATCATAAGAAAAACTCTGGTAGATTCTTCTTCAAACTCTGCCAGAGAAGTAATAACACGCTCCGGTGCTATTGTAAAATAACAAACTTTTGATTGAAGTTATAAAAACTAAGTATAATCACCATAGTCCTCTCACACCTCCTATCTAGTCTTTGGGTGCAAGAGAATGACTGGAGGTGACGTAGAGGGGAGGAGCTATATAGCAACTCTGCTGGGTGAATCCTCTTGCACTTCCTGTAGGGGAGCAGATAATATCCCAGAAGTAATGATGACCCGTGGACTGATCACACATAACAGAAGAAAGAGGAAATTATAGCACCATGCCAAATTACATTTAAATTCTACATACACTGATTATATGCTTGAATATTTATTTTGTGAAAGCATACTTGTATTGTATTAAATAAGTTAATTGCTTAAGCTGTATAAGCTACGGTTTCATTGTAAAATAACCTCCTCAATTCATTAAAGGGACATGAAACCCATTGTTTCCCTTTCATTCAGATAGAGCATGTACACTTAAAAACTTTTCCAATTTACTTCTATTATCTCATTTGCTTCAGTTTCCTTGTATTGATTTGTGGAAGGAGCTGCAATGCACTACTGGGAGCTAACTAAGAACATCAGTTGAACCAATGACAAAAAGTCACACATGTGCAGCTACCAATCAGCAGCAAACTCCCAGCAGTGCTTTGCTGCTCCTGAGCCTACCCAAGGTATGATTTTCAACAAAAGAATACCAAACAAAATGAAGCAAATTAGAGAAGACGTAAATTGGATAGTTGTTTAAAAACAAATTATGCTTACCTGATAATTTCATTTCCATCAAGGGGAGGAGAGTCCACGGCTTCATGCATTACTGTTGGGATGAAGAACCTGGCCACCAGGAGGAGGCAAAGACACCCCAGCCAAAGGCTTAAATACCTCCCCCACTTCCCTCATCCCCCAAGTCATTCTACCGAGGGAACCAGGAACAGTAGGAGAAATATCAGGGTATAAATGGTGCCAGAAGAGTATTAAATTTAGGTCCGCCGATCGGAGACACAGCGGAAGCTGTGGACTCTCCTCCACTCAATGGAAATTAAATTATCAGGTAAGCATAATTTTTGTTTTCCATCTAAAGGGGAGGAGAGTCCACGGCTTCATCCATTACTGTTGGGAACATATACCCAAGCTCTAGAGGACACTGAATGAAACCAAGAGAGTAAAAAGGCGGACCCTAATCAGAGGGCACCAAAGCCTGCAAAAGCTCTCTCCCAAAAACAGCTTCCGCAGAAGCAAAAACGTCAAATTTGTAAAACTTTGTAAAAAGTGTGTAAGGAGGACCAGGTAGCCACCTTACAAATTTGCTCCATAGAGGCCTCATTCTTGAAGGCCCAAGACGAAGCCACAGCTCTAGTGGAATGAGCCGTAATCCTCTGAGGAGGCTTATGTCCCGCTGTCTCATAAGCCAAGCGAATCATACTCCTCAACCAAAAAGACAAAGAAGCAGCAGAGGCCTTTTGCGCTTCCAAGAAAACACCACAAAAAGACAGACTGTCTGAAATCCTTGGAAGCCTGAATATAAAACTTCAAGGCACGAACCACATCCAGGTTATGAAGTAACCTCTCCTTAGAAGAAGAAGGGTTAGGACACAAAGAAGGTACAACTATTTCCTGATTGATGATACGGTTAGACACCACCTTGGGAAGAAACCCCAACCCAGTGCGAAGCACAGCCTTATCTGCGTGAAACACCAGATAAGAAGAGTCGCATTGCAAGGCAGCTAGCTCAGATACTCTGTGTGCCGATGCAATAGCCAACAGGAAGAGAACCTTCCATGACAAAATCTTAATGTCTATGGAATGCATAGGTACAAACCGAACCCTCTGCAAAACCTTAAGGACTAAGTTTAGGCTTCAAGGCGGAGCTGACTGCCTTAAGACAGGTCTAATTCTAGACAGAGCCTGAACAAAGGATTGGATGTCAGGGAGCTCAGCGAGTCTCCTATGCAACAAAACTGATAATGCAGAGATCTGTCCATTTAAAGGAACTAGCGGCAAGACCCTTCTCCAAACTATCTTAAAGAAAAGACAGCATCCTGGATACCTTCAACTTATGCCAAGGATATCCATGCTTCTCAAACCAAGACAAGTCCTCCCTCCACAACTTATGGTAGATGCAACGAGTGACTGGCTTCCTTGCCTGAATTAGAGTACCAATCACATTTTCAGAAAAGCCTCTCTTGGCCAAGACTAGGCGTTCAATCTCCACGCAGTAAGCCTCAGAGAATCTAGATTTTGATGCTGAAAGGGGCCCTGTGACAGCAGATCACTGCGACAGGGTAACCTCCACGGCGGAGAGGATGACATCCCCACCAGATCCACAAACCACGTCCTCCGCGACCATGAAGGGGCAATCAGAATGGCCGGGGCCCGCTCCTGTTTGATGCATGCCACTATGCGAGGTAGAAGTGGTAACGGAGGAAAAATGTAAGCTACGCTGAATCTTCAAGGAACCACTAAGGCATCTATCAGCTCTGACTGGGGATCCCTGGACCTCGACCCGTATCGAGGTAGCTTACAATTGAGTCTGGACACCATGAAATCTCCGCAAACACATTGGGGGTGAAGAGACCATTCCCCGGATGGAAGGACTGTCTGCTGAGAAAGTCTGCTTCCCAGTTGTCCACACCCGGAATGTGAAAATCACTGAAAGCAAGCAGTCGTGGGACTCTGCCCACTCCAGAATCCGAGAGACCTCCCTCATCGCGAGGGAGCTCCTCGTACACCCTGATGGTTGATGTAAGCCACCAAGGTAATGTTGTCGGTCTGAAATCTGATGAATCCGACCGATCCCAGAGAAGGCCAAGCCTTCAGAGCATTGTAGATTGCTCGTAGTTCTAAGATTTTGATCGGAAGGAGAGACTCCTCCCTGGACCACTTTCCTTGTGCCATCCTGGCACCCCAAACAGCTCCCCATCCTGACAGACTGGCGTCCGTGGTCACAATCTCCCAGGACGATCTCAAGAAGGATGTCCCCATGGACAGCTGCTCCGGACGACTCCACCAAGAAAGGAAGTTCCGAGTCTGAGCATCCAGGGATATCAGCTGTGATAGATCTGAATGATCGCCGTTCCTCAACATGCACAATTGAAGAGGTCTCAGGTGGAACCTGGTGAATGGGATGACATCTATGCTCGACACCATGAGGCCTATAACCTCCATACATTGAGCCACCGATGGGCTTGAGGAGGACTGAAGAGCAAAACAGGTGGATGCAAGCTTCCTGCGCTGCTGATCTGTGAGAAATATCTTCATGGACATAGAGTCTATTATCGTGCCCAGGAACTCCACCCTGATGCTGGGAACCAGGGAGCTCTTTCCTGAGCTGATCTGCCAACCGTGAGATTGGAGCATAAGAAGAGCCCTCGAATGATCCTCTGCGAGGCTGAGCAACGGCACCTGAACCAGGATATCGTCCAGGTAAGGCGCCACCCCAACGCCTCTGGATCTGGCCACTGCAAGTAGCGGACCCCAGAACCTTCGTAAAGACTCTCTGGGCCGTCGCCAGATCAAAGGGAAGGGCCACAAACTAGAAGTGTTGCTCCAGAAATGCAAATCTTAGGAACCTGAAGTGGTCCCTGTGAATTGGCACATGAAGGTAAGTGTACTTCAAGTCTATAGTCGTCATGAACTGTCCCTCTAGAACCAGGGGCAGAATAGATCTGATTGTTTCCATTTTGAACAATGGAACACTCAAACTTGTTTAAACACTTAAGGTCCAGAATCGGGCGGAACATTCCCTCCTCCTTTGGAACCACAAAAAAGTTAGAATAGTACCCTAAACTACTTTCGGCTAGGGGTACTGGTACGATAACCTGAGACAAGGCAAAATCTCACACACTCTAGAAAGGCCACTCTCTTCTCTGGTCTTGAAGACAGGTTTGACAGGAGGAATCTGCCCTCGGACGGATGGGATCTGAACCCTATCCTGTAACCCTGGGAGACAACTTCTAGCACCCAAGGGTCTTGAACGTCCTGTAATCATGTGTCTGAGAAAAAAGATAATCTGCCCCCTAGGTGATCCGGAGACAGGTCAGGGGCCGCCCCTTCATGACGATTTTGTCTCAGCAGGCTTCTTGCTCTGCTTGGACTTATTCCAAGATTGAGCAGGCTTCCAAGATCCCTTGGACTAGTCAGCTTTCGCTGGTGATGAGCCTTGTCCACACGAAAGGGACGAAAAGTAGATACCTTAGGCTTAAGCCTTCTTATCCTGCGGTGGAAAGCTCCCTTGCCTCCCGTAACCGTGGATATAATCGAATCCAATTCTGGACCAAACAGGATCTTTCCTTGAAAAGGCAGGGACAACAGACTCGCTTTAGAGGTCATGTCCGTAGACAAAGATTTTAGTCACAGAGCCCTGCGCGCTAAAACAGAAAAACCTGACACCTTAGCATTCAAGCGAATAATTTGCATATTGGCATCACAGATGAAAGAATTGGCGACCTTCAGTGCCTTAATTTTCTCCTGTATCTCGTCGATGGAAGTCTTCCCCTCGACCATTTCACACAGGGATTCACACCAATATGTCGCAGCTCCAGCGACCGCCGCAACGGCCGCTGCTGGCTGAAAAACAAACCCCATGTGCTGAAACATCTTTCTCAACATGTTTTCCAGCTTTTTATCCATGGGCTCTTTAAACGACGAAATATCCTCTAGGGGAATAGTTGTCCGCTTCCCGAGCGTAGAAATGGCCCCATCCAGCCTAGGAATGGTCCCCCACAGCTCAAGATGAGAGTCTGGAACGGGGAACAGTCGTTTAAAATAAGAAGGGGAAAAAGGACGACCCTAATCGCTCCCATTCATTCTTAATATAAGCCATCTTAACGGGAACCGGGAAGGACTGAGGCATTACCCTGTCCTTGTATACCTTGTCAAGCTTAGGAATCGTAGGTTCCTCTGGTATCTTAGGTTCCAGAACCTCCAGAGTAGCAAGCATCTGTTGTAGCAGAAAGCGCAAATTCTCCATCCTAAACCTATAACCAGGCTCCTCCACCACCGGAGTTTAGATGACGCAGACACCGACCCAGAAAGGGCCTACTCCAAAGAGTCGGAGTGGGCCTCGTCATCGTATAGTGCCTCTGCATCAGCGATCGGCATGGACAAACCCTGGGCCAGGCCGCTATGATAAACCCTATGCTTGCGCTTAGCAGAACGTGGTAAGACATGGATCACTTTCGAAACAGATTCCAGTTGATCCGTAAAGTCTGACAGCCAACGATTCTCTCCCGAAGGAGTAACGGTTGGACCCTGGGGCGCTGCATGTGCAATCAGAGATGAATGTAGGGAACGCAACTCCCAGGACAAAGAACCATCAGAGGTTGATGGCTCAGTAGTACTAGACATCCGTTTACATTTAGATGTTGTAACTTTATAAAGGCATGTAGAAAATAGTTGAGCAGGTTGATCTACCAGAACCTCCTCAAAATAAACACAGGAATGAGACTTTATTAAGGAAGGAGAGAGTCATCCATAACTTGCGCATTTGGTTAGACTAGCTTTATTTATTAAAAAGGCACCTTTATACCACCAATGGCCGGGGCACTCACTACCTCCTAGGACCTGGACAAGAGAAACCGCTATGTCTCCTGCGCCACAGATCAACAGGAAAGGATAGCCACACCCAGTCAAATGGAATGCATGGCAGGACCGCCCCTGCACTAGGGAAAAACTCGCCAAAAAATGGTCGCGCAAAGTTCCCGCAAGTAGCCTGAAAGTTCCACACATTGCCAGAGCCTCATCTCGCACATAACGCAGCAATGACACAAACAATATCATGTATAAACCCCCCCTGTTCAATAATCCCCCTTCCAGGAATATTAACTCTTGATCCTGTAAAGATAAAAAGGCACCACACTGTGACCCTGTCTTCTATGTTTTTATTATTTATAAAAAAATGAAACAATCTTACCAGAATCTACGCCGTAGAACAGGAACACGGCCCTTCAAGTGTGACAGGTTAGTAGCCTCACTCCTGACATGGACTTGAGTTAAGAAAGCAGGCAGCGAAAATTCATCAATGCCGATTGCTTATGGAGCTGTTAATATGAGTCGGGATGGTTTCGCAGAAAGACTCTTCTGCATCTCCGGACTAACTTTCATCCAGGCTCTCACTGAGAGGCTGACAGGACTACTTAAAACTCCAGTCCCACTGTGAAGAGTACTACCCTCCATAAGAGACTACTCCGAAACTCCGGCACTTCTCTGCCATCCTCCTGTGACGAAAGGCAAAGAATGACTGGGAGGGATGAGGGAAGTGGGGGAGGTATTTAAGTCTTTGGCTGGGGTGTCTTTGCCTCCTTCTGGTGGCCAAGTTCTTAATCCCAACAGTAATAAATGAAGCCGTGGACTCTCCTCCCCTTTGGATGGAAATTGTATGCTTCATCTGAATCGTGAAGTTAAAGCTTTGGTTTCACATCCCTTTAATTTTACATAAAGGAGCAAGAATAAATAAAAACATAATTTATGCTTACCTGATAAATTTATTTCTCTTGTGGTGTATCCAGTCCACGGATCATCCATTACTTGTGGGATATTCTCATTCCCAACAGGAAGTTGCAAGAGGACACCCACAGCAGAGCTGTCTATATAGCTCCTCCCCTGCCATATCCAGTCATTCAACCGAAAACAAACAGAGAAAGGAGAAACCATAGGGTGCAGTGGTGACTGTAGTTTAAAATTAAAAAATACCTGCCTTAAAATGACAGGGCAGGCCGTGGACTGGATACACCACAAGAGAAATACATTTATCAGGTAAGCATAAATTATGTTTTCTCTTGTAAGGTGTATCCAGTCCACGGATCATCCATTACTTGTGGGATACCAATACCAAAGCTAAAGTACACGGATAAAGGGAGGGAAAAAGCAGGTACTTGAACAGAAGGTACCACTGCTTGTAAAACCTCTCCCCCAAAAATAGCCTCCGAAGAAGCAAAAGTATCAAATTTGTAGAATTTTGAAAAAGTATGAAGCGAAGACCAAGTCGCCGCCTTGCAAATCTGTTCAACAGAAGCCTCATTTTTAAAGGCCCATGTGGAAGCCACAGCTCTAGTAGAATGAGCTGTAATCCTTTCTGGAGGCTGCTGGCCAGCAGTCTCATAGGCTAAGCGGATTATGCTTTTTAGCCAAAAAGAAAGAGGTTGCCGAAGCCTTTTGACCTCTCCTCTGTCCAGAGTAGACAACAAACAAAGCAGATGTTTGACGAAAATCTTTAGTAATGTAAGTAAAACTTTAAAGCACGAACCACGTCCAGATTGTGTAATAGACGTTCCTTCTTTGAAGGATTAGGACACAAAGACGGAACAACAATCTCTTGATTGATATTCTTATTAGATACCACCTTAGGTAGAAACCCAGGTTTGGTACACAGAACTACCTTATCTGCATGGAAGATCAGATAAGGAGAATCACATTGTAAGGCAGATAACTCGGAAACTCTACGAGCCGAGGAAATAGCTACCAAAAAAAGAACTTTCCAAGATAAAAGTTTGATATCTATGGAATGAAGAGGTTCAAACGGAACCCCTTGAAGAACTTTAAGAACCAAATTTAAACTCCATGGTGGAGCAACAGGTTTAAACACAGGCTTGATTCTAACTAAAGCCTGACAAAATGCCTGAACGTCTGGGACATCCGCCAGACGCTTGTGCAAAAGAATAGATAGCGCAGAAATCTGTCCCTTTAAAGGAACTAGCTGTCAATCCTTTCTCCAATCCTTCTTGGAGAAAAGATAATATCCTGGGAATCCTGACCTTACTCCATGAGTAGCCCTTGGATTCACACCAATACAGATCTTTACGCCATATCTTATGATAGATTTTCCTGGTGACAGGCTTTCGTGCCTGAATTAAGGTATCAATGACTGACTCGGAGAAACCACGCTTTGATAAAATCAAGCATTCAATCTCCAGGCAGTCAGCCTCAGAGAAATTAGATTTGGATGGTTGAAAGGACCTTGAAGTAGAAGGTCCTGTCTCAGCGGCAGAGTCCATGGTGGAAAGGATGACATGTCCACCAGATCTGCATACCAAGTCCTGCGTGGCCATGCAGGCGCTATCAAGATCACCGATGCTCTCTCCTGCTTGATTTTGGCAATCAGACGAGGGAGCAGAGGAAACGGTGGAAACACATAAGCCAGGTTGATGGACCAAGGCGCTGCTAGAGCATCTATCAGCGTTGCCTTGGGGTCCCTGGACCTGGATCCGTAACAATGAAGCTTGGCGTTCTGGCGAGATGCCATGAGATCCAGTTCTGGTTTGCCCCAAAGATGAACCAATTGTGCAAACACCTCCGGATGGAGTTCCCACTCCCCAGGATGAAAAGTCTGTCGACTTAGAAAATCCGCCTCCCAGTTCTCTACACCTGGGATATGGATAGCTGATAGGTGGCAAGAGTGAATCTCTGCCCAGCGAATTATCTTTGAGACTTCTAACATCGCTAGGGAACTCCTTGTTCCCCCTTGATGGTTGATGTAAGCCACAGTCGTGATGTTGTCCGACTGAAATCTGATGAACCTCATTGTCGCTAGATGAGGCCAAGCCTGAAGAGCATTGAATATCGCTCTTAGTTCCAGAATGTTTATTGGAAGGAGTGACTCCTCCTGAGTCCACGATCCCTGAGCATTCAGGGAGTTCCAGACTGCACCCTAACCTAGAAGGCTGGCATCTGTCATTACAATTGTCCAATCTGGCCTGCGAAAGGTCATACCTTTGGACAGATGGACCCAAGAGAGCCACCAGAGAAGAGAATCCCTGGTCTCTTGATCCAGATTTAGTAGAGGGGACAAATCTGTGTAATCCCCATTCCACTGACTGAGCATGCAGAGTTGCAGCGGTCTGAGATGTAGGTGTGCAAACGGCACTATGTCCATTGCCGCTACCATTAAGCCGATTACTTCCTTGCACTGAGCCACCGAAGGGCGAGGAATGGAATAAAGAACACGGCAGGAGTTTAGCAGTTTTGATAACCTGGACTCCGTCAGGTAAATTTTCATTTCTACAGAATCTATAAGAGTCCCTAGGAAGGAAACTCTTGTAAGGGGGGATAGAGAACTCTTTTCCTCGTTCACCTTCCACCCATGCGACCTCAGAAATGCCAACACTATGTCCGTATCAGTGTTAATTTCGTCGACTAAAACTAGACTAAAATGACTATAAAACTAAAGAAATTCTGATGACTAAAATACGACTAAAACTAAAATGACATTTTAGTCAAAAGACTATGACTAAAACTAAATCAAAATGACATTTTAGTCAAAAGACTATGACTAAAACTAAATCAAAATGACATTTTAGTCAAAAGACTATGACTAAAACTAAATCAAAATTTGCTGACAAAAACATTTTATGCAAGGTGTTAATCAATCCCTATCCAATTACTGCTCTTTTGTAAAATTTACTAAACTTAATTTTATTAAATATTAAGATAAATAAAGACATGTTATATACCACAACAGTTAAATCTGTTAAATCTGTATTGCATGTTCAAACCTTAATACCATAAATCAAATCAGGTTAATAAACCTTTACTCCAGGACTATATAATTTGTTTCAAAGTTCTAGAGCAGTGATAATTTCGTTGCCGAAAATGTTTCGAATCTGTGAACAATCAATTGATTCTTCCTATAGAAATAAGCATAACCCATGAGTATGGGTTTAAGTTATGCTGTGCCTGTGCTAGCTGCAGAAACTTTTTGTTATGTTGAGTTACTTGATACTTGTTTTAATTATTAACAGAGAACTGTTAAAGTTTTTATATTGGGTAATATGTGCAATACAGCCAATACAGTTTACAGTTTTGTTTTTTTTATATTTTAAAGTTGCACTTCTGTATCTCCAGTAGATTTTAGTCGACTAAATCTCCAGTAGATACTAGAGATCTAGTCGACTAAAATCTACTGGAGATTCAGTCGACTAAAACTAGACTAAAACTAAAACAATTCAGATGACTAAAATACGACTAAAACTAAAATGGCATTTTAGTCAAAAGACTAAAACTAAGACTAAATTGAAATTTGTCGTCAAAATTAACACTGGTCCGTATGAGACTTGGCAATTTGGAAGTTTGACGCCTGAATCAGGATGTCTTCTAAATAAGGGGCCACTGCTATGCCCCGCGGCCTTAGGACCGCCAGAAGCGACCCCAGAACCTTCGTAAAAATTATTGGGGCTGTAGCTAACCCAAAGGGAAGAGCTACAAACTGGTAATGCCTGTCTAGGAAGGCAAACCTGAGAAACCGATGATGATCTTTGTGTATCGGAATGTGAAGATAAGCATCCTTTAAATCCACTGTAGTCATGTATTGACCCTCCTGGATCATAGGTAGGATGGTACGAATAGTCTCCATCTTGAATGATGGAACTGAGGAATTTGTTTAAGATCTTTAGATTCAAAATTGGTCTGAAGGTTCCCTCTTTTTTGGGAACCACAAACAGATTTGAGTAAAATCCCTGTCCCTCCTTTGGAACTGGATTGATCACTCCCATAACTAGGAGGTCTAGTACACAGTGTAAGAATGCCTCTCTCTTTATCTGGTTTGCAGATAATTGTGAAAGGTGAAATCTCCCTTTTGGGGGGGAAGCCTTGAAGTCCAGAAGATATCCCTGGGATATAATTTCCAACGCCCAGGGATCCTGGACATCTCTTGCCCACGCCTGGGCGAAGAGCGAAAGTCTGCCCCCTACTAGATCCGTTATCGGATAGGGGGCCGTTCCATCATGCTGTCTTAGAGGCAGCAGCAGGCTTTTTGGCCTGCTTAATCCTTGTTCCAGGTCCGGTTAGGTCTCCAGACCGTCTTGGACTGAGCAAAAGTTCCCTCTTGTTTTGCATTAGAGGAAGTTGATGCCGCACTTGCCTTGAAGTTTCGAAAGGCACGAAAATGAGACTGTTTGGCCCTTGATTTGGACCTATCCTGAGGAAGGGCATGACCTTTTCCTCCAGTGATATCAGCAATAATCTCCGTCAAACCAGGCCCGAATAGGGTCTGCCCCTTGAAGGGAATGTTAAGCAGCTTAGACTTTGAAGTAACATCAGCTGACCATGATTTAAGCCATAGCGCTCTGTGCGCCTGGATAGCAAAACCAGAATTCTTAGCCGTTAGTTTAGTCAAATGAACAATGGCATCAGAAACAAAAGAATTGGCTAGGTTAAGTGCTCTAAACTTGTCAAGTATGTCATCCAATGGAGTCTCTACCTGTAAAGCCTCTTCCAGAGACTCAAACCAGAACGCCGCAGCAGCAGTGACAGGAGCAATGCATGCAAGGGGCTGTAGGATAAAACCTTGTTGAATAAACATTTTCTTAAGGTAACCCTCTAATTTTTTATCTATTGGATCTAAGAAAGCACAACTGTCCTCGACAGGGATAGTAGTACGCTTTGCTAGAGTAGAAACTGCTCCCTCCACCTTAGGAACTGTCTGCCATAAGTCCCGTATGGTGGCGTCTATTGGAAACATTTTTCTAAAAATAGGAGGGGGAGAGAACGGCACACCTGGTCTATCCCATTCCTTAGTAATAATTTCTGTAAACCTTTTAGGTATTGGAAAAACATCAGTACACACCGGCACTGCATAGTATTTATCCAGTCTACACAATTTCTCTGGCACTGCAATTGTATCACAGTCATTCAGAGCAGCTAAAACCTCCCTGAGTAACACGCAGAGGTGTTCAAGCTTAAATTTAAATGTAGAAATATCAGAATCAGGTTGCATCATCCCTGAGTCAGAAACATCACCCACAGAAAGAAGCTCTCCTCCTTCCGCTTCTGCATATAGTGAGGCAGTATCAAACATAGCTCTTAAAGCGTCAGTATGCTCTGTTTTTCGTCTAACTCCAGAGCTATCTCGCTTTCCTCTAAATTCAGGTAGTCTGGCTAATACCGCTGACAGTGTATTATCCATGACTGCCGCCATGTCTTGTAAAGTAAACGCTATGGGCGCCCTAGATGTACTTGGCGCCATTTGAGCGCGAGTCCCTTGAGCGGGAGTCAAAGGATCTGACACGTGGGGAGAGTTAGTCGGCATAACTTCCCCCTCGTCAGATTCCTCTGGTGATAATTTTTTTAAAGACAGAATATGATCTTTATTGCTTAAAGTGAAATCAGTACATTTGGTACACATTCTAAGATGGGGCTCCACAATGGCTTTTAAACATAATGAACAAGGAGTTCCCTCTATGTCAGACATTTTTATACAGACTAGCAATGAGACTAGCAAGCTTGGAAAACACTTTAAATCAAGTTAACAAGCAAATATAATAAACGGTACTGTGCCTTTAAGAGAAACAAATTTTGTCAGAATTTGAAAAACAGTGAAAAAAGGCAGTAAATCAAACGAAATTTTTACAGTGTGTATAATAAGCTAACAGAGCATTGCACCCACTTGCAAATGGATGATTAACCCCTTAGTTCAAAAACCGGATCAAAAAAACGATAGACGTTTTTTTCCAGTCACACCAAACTGCCACAGCCTTGCTGTGGGCCTACCTTCCCCAACAAACGATTTTTGAAAGCCTAAGAGCCCTTTAGAGATGTCCTATAGCATTCAGGGGACCCTTGGAGGAAGCTGGATGTCTCAGTCTGTAAAAGTTACTGCGCAAAAAAGCGCTAAATTAGGCCCCTCCCACTCATGGTAACACAGTGGAAGGCCTCAGGAAACTGTTTCTAGGCAAATTTAAGCCAGCCATGTGGAAAAAACTAGGCCCCAATAAAGTTTTATCACCAAAGTATATATAAAAACGTTTAAACATGCCAGCAAACGTTTTATAATTGTAAATATAAAAGAGTATTACCTCAGAAAGAAAGCATGATACCAGTCGCTATTAAATCACTGTATTCAGGCTTACCTTACATAAATTTGGCATCAGCAGCATTTTCTAGCATTCACATCTTCTAGAAAAATCCTAACTGCACATACCTCATAGCAGGATAACCTGCACGCCATTCCCCCGCTGAAGTTATCTCTCTCTTCAGTCATGTGTGAGAACAGCAATGGATCTTAGTTACAACCTGCTAAGATCATAGAAATCACAGGCAGATTCTTCTATTTTTCTGCCTGGAACAAAATAGTACAACTCCGGTACCATTTAAAAATAATAAACTTTTGATTGAAGTAAAATAACAGCTACATTTCACCACTTCTCTCTTACTACCTCCATGTTTGTTGAGAGTTGCAAGAGAATGACTGGGTATGGCAGTTAGGGGAGGAGCTATATAGACAGCTCTGCTGTGGGTGTCCTCTTGCAACTTCCTGTTGGGAATGAGAATATCCCACAAGTAATGGATGATCCGTGGACTGGATACACCTTACAAGAGAAATACTATTGCCTGAATAGAACTACATGTTTAGCCCCTAAAAATTGGTTAAAACAGGTAGTTAAGTCAGTTCTAACCAGCACAGAGCTTAACAAGGCACTGCAATGCTGTTTAAACATCTTGCTCATTACAGCCTTTTATAATCACTCCTTTATGTATACAACATTTCGGCAACAATTCCATATTTGTACTTCTGTAACTGCAACTTGAAAACCATGTTTCCCCAAAGAATTGCTGAAAAAAATATAACCGTGGATAACCAGGTCAGACAGCTGCAGGCTCCTGTTTACAGGAATTGATTTGCATGCTCTTACCAAGAATGCCTTGCTACAGGTTGAGAATTCCTATAGAAAAAAACCCTGATGTTTCTCGTCTGATATGGAATTAAAAAACGGACCAACATTTCCTACACATGAAACAAATGGCTATAATTAAAAATCCATATAGAAAAATGCAACACTTAAAGAAAAAACATAATTTATGCTTACCTGATAAATTCCTTTCTTCTGTTGTGCGATCAGTCCACGGGTCATCATTACTTCTGGGATATAACTCCTCCCCAACAGGAAATGCAAGAGGATTCACCCAGCAGAGCTGATATAGCTCCTCCCCTCTACGTCAGTCCCAGTCATTCGACCAAGAATCAACGAGAAAGGAGTAACCAAGGGTGAAGTGGTGACTGGAGTATAATTTAAAAGATATTTACCTGCCTTAAAAAACAGGGCGGGCCGTGGACTGATCGCACAACAGAAGAAAGGAATTTATCAGGTAAGCATAAATTATGTTTTCTTCTGTTATGTGCGATCAGTCCACGGGTCATCATTACTTCTGGGATACCAATACCAAAGCAAAAGTACACGGATGACGGGAGGGATAGGCAGGCTCATTATACAGAAGGAACCACTGCCTGAAGAACCTTTCTCCCAAAAATAGCCTCCGAAGAAGCAAAAGTGTCAAATTTGTAAAATTTGGAAAAAGTATGAAGCGAAGACCAAGTTGCAGCCTTGCAAATCTGTTCAACAGAGGCCTCATTCTTAAAGGCCCAAGTGGAAGCCACAGCTCTAGTGGAGTGAGCTGTAATTCTTTCAGGAGGCTGCTGTCCAGCAGTCTCATAGGCTAAACGTATTATGCTACGAAGCCAGAAAGAGAGAGAGGTAGCAGAAGCTTTTTGACCTCTCCTCTGTCCAGAATAAACGACAAACAGGGAAGAAGTTTGGCGAAAATTTTTAGTTGCCTGCAAGTAGAACTTGAGGGCACGAACTACATCCAGATTGTGTAGAAGACGTTCCTTCTTTGAAGAAGGATTTGGACACAAGGATGGAACAACAATCTCTTGATTGATATTCCTGTTAGTAACTACCTTAGGTAAGAACCCAGGTTTAGTACGCAGAACTACCTTATCTGAGTGAAAAATCAGATAAGGAGAATCACAATGTAATGCTGATAACTCAGAGACTCTTCGAGCCGAGGAAATAGCCATTAAAAACAGAACTTTCCAAGATAACAATTTTATATCAATGGAATGAAGGGGTTCAAATGGAACACCTTGTAAAACGTTAAGAACTAAGTTTAAACTCCATGGCGGAGCAACGGCTTTAAACACAGGCTTGATCCTAGCTAAAGCTTGACAAAAGGCCTGGACGTCTGGATTTTCTGACAGACGCCTGTGTAACAAGATGGACAGAGCTGAAATCTGTCCCTTTAATGAACTAGCCGATAAACCCTTTTCTAAACCTTCTTGTAGAAAAGACAATATCCTAGGGATCCTAACCTTACTCCAGGAGTAACGTTTGGATTCGCACCAGTATAGGTATTTGCGCCATATTTTATGGTAAATCTTTCTGGTAACAGGCTTCCTAGCCTGGATCAGGGTATCAATAACCGACTCAGAAAAACCACGCTTTGATAAAATCAAGCGTTCAATTTCCAAGCAGTCAGTTTCAGAGAAGTTAGATTTTGATGTTTGAATGGACCCTGTATCAGAAGGTCCTGTCTCAGAGGTAGAGACCAAGGTGGACAGGATGACATGTCCACTAGATCTGCATACCAAGTCCTGCGTGGCCATGCAGGCGCTATTAGAATCACAGATGCTCTCTCTTGTTTGATTTTCGCAATCAATCGAGGAAGCAGCGGGAAGGGTGGAAACACATAAGCCATCCCGAAGTTCCAAGGTGCTGTCAAAGCATCTATCAGAACCGCTCCCGGATCCCTGGATCTGGACCCGTAGTGAGGAAGTTTGGCGTTCTGGCGAGACGCCATGAGATCTATCTCTGGTTTGCCCCAACGTCGAAGTATTTGGGCAAAAATCTCCGGATGAAGTTCCCACTCTCCCGGATGAAAAGTCTGGCGACTCAAGAAATCCGCCTCCCAGTTCTCCACTCCCGGGATGTGGATTGCTGACAGGTGGCAAGAGTGAGACTCTGCCCAGCGAATTATCTTTGATACTTCCATCATTGCTAGGGAGCTTCTTGTCCCTCCCTGATGGTTGATGTAAGCTACAGTCGTGATATTGTCCGACTGAATCCTGATGAACCCCTGAGTTGTTAATTGGGGCCAAGCTAGAAGGGCATTGAGAACTGCCCTCAATTCCAGAATGTTTATTGGAAGGAGACTCTCCTCCTGATTCCATAATCCCTGAGTCTTCAGAGAATTCCAGACAGCGCCCCAACCTAGCAGGCTGGCGTCTGTTGTTACGATTGTCCAGTCTGGCCTGCTGAATGGCATCCCCCTGGACAGGTGTGGCCGATAAAGCCACCATAGAAGAGAATTTCTGGTCTCTTGATTCAGATTCAGGGTAGGGGACAAATCTGAGTAATCCCCATTCCACTGACTTAGCATGCACAATTGCAGCGGTCTGAGGTGTAGGCGTGCAAAAGGTACTATGTCCATTGCCGCTACCATTAAGCCGATCACCTCCATGCATTGAGCTACTGACGGGTGTTGAATGGAATGAAGGACACGGCATGCATCCTGAAGCCTTGTTAACCTGTCTTCTGTCAGGTAAATCTTCATTTCTACAGAATCTATAAGAGTCCCCAAGAATGGAACTCTTGTGAGAGGAAAAAGAGAACTTTTCTTTTCGTTCACTTTCCATCCATGCGACCTTAGAAATGCCAGAACTAACTCTGTATGAGACTTGGCAGTTTGAAAGCTTGAAGCTTGTATTAGAATGTCGTCTAGGTACGGAGCTACCGAAATCCCTCGCGGTCTTAGTACCGCCAGAAGGGCCCCCAGAACCTTTGTGAAGATTCTTGGGGCCGTAGCCAATCCGAATGGAAGAGCTACAAACTGGTAGTGCCTGTCTAGGAAGGCAAACCGTAGATACCGTTGATGATCTTTGTGAATCGGTATGTGAAGGTAAGCATCTTTTAAATCCACTGTGGTCATGTACTGACCCTTTTGGATCATAGGTAAGATTGTCCGAATAGTTTCCATTTTGAACGATGGAACTCTTAGGAATTTGTTTAGAATCTTTAAATCTAAGATTGGCCTGAAAGTTCCCTCTTTTTTGGGAACCACAAACAGGTTTGAGTAGAACCCTTGTCCTTGTTCCGACCGCGGAACTGGATGGATCACTCCCATTAATAACAGATCTTGTACACAGCGTAGAAACGCTTCTTTCTTTATCTGGTTTGTTGACAACCTTGACAGATGAAATCTCCCTTTTGGGGGAGATAATTTGAAGTCTAGAAGGTATCCCTGAGATATGATCTCCAGCGCCCAGGGATCCTGAACATCTCTTGCCCAGGCCTGAGCGAAGAGAGAAAGTCTGCCCCCCACTAGATCCGGTCCCGGATCGGGGGCTCTCGGTTCATGCTGTCTTTGGGGCAGCAGCAGGTTTCCTGGCCTGTTTGCCCTTATTCCAGGACTGGTTAGGTTTCCAGCCTTGCCTGTAACGAGCAACAGCTCCTTCCTGTTTTGGTGCAGTGGAGGTTGACGCTGCTCCAGGCTTGAAATTCCGAAAGGGACGAAAATTAGACTGTCTAGCCTTAGCTTTGGCTTTGTCTTGAGGTAGGGCGTGGCCCTTACCTCCTGTAATGTCAGCGATAATTTCTTTCAACCCGGGCCCAAATAAAGACTGCCCCTTGAAAGGTATATTAAGTAATTTAGACTTAGAAGTAACATCAGCTGACCAGGATTTTAGCCACAGTGCTCTACGTGCCTGTATGGCGAATCCAGAGTTCTTAGCCGTAAGTTTGGTTAAATGTACTACGGCCTCCGAAATGAATGAATTGGCTAGTTTAAGGACTCTAAGCCTGTCCATAATGTCGTCTAGCGTAGATGAACTAAGGTTCTCTTCCAGAGACTCAATCCAAAATGCTGCCGCAGCCGTAATCGGCGCGATACATGCAAGGGGTTGCAATATAAAACCTTGTTGAACAAACATTTTCTTAAGGTAACCCTCTAATTTTTTATCCATTGGATCTGAAAAAGCACAGCTATCCTCCACCGGGATAGTGGTACGCTTAGCTAAAGTAGAAACTGCTCCCTCCACCTTAGGGACCGTTTGCCATAAGTCCCGAGTAGTGGCGTCTATTGGAAACATCTTTCTAAATATTGGAGGGGGTGAGAACGGCACACCGGGTCTATCCCACTCCTTAGTAACAATTTCAGTTAATCTCTTAGGTATAGGAAAAACGTCAGTACTCGCCGGTACCGCAAAGTATTTATCCAACCTACACATTTTCTCTGGTATTGCAATGGTGTTACAATCATTGAGAGCTGCTAAGACCTCCCCTAGTAATGCACGGAGGTTCTCCAATTTAAATTTAAAATTTGAAATATCTGAATCCAATCTGTTTGGATCAGAACCGTCACCCACAGAATGAAGCTCTCCGTCCTCATGCTCTGCAAGCTGTGACGCAGTATCAGACATGGCCCTAGTATTGTCAGCGCACTCTGTTCTCACCCCAGAGTGATCACGCTTGCCTCTTAGTTCTGGTAATTTAGACAAAACTTCAGTCATAACAGTAGCCATATCATGTAATGTTATCTGTAATGGCCGCCCAGATGTATTAGGCGCCATAATATCACGCACCTCCCGGGCGGGAGATGCAGGTACTGCCGCGTGAGGCGAGTTAGTCGGCATAACTCTCCCCTCGCAGTTTGGTGAAATTTGTTCACATTGTACAGATTGACTTTTATTTAAAGTAGCATCAATACAGTTAGTACATAAATTTCTATTGGGCTCCACCTTGGCATTGGAACAAATGACACAGATATCATTCTCTGAGTCAGACATGTTTAACACACTAGCAATAACTTGCAACCTGGTTATAATCTTTTTTAACAAAAACGTACTGTGCCTCAAAGAGGTACTTAAACGATTAAATGACAGTTGAGATAATGAACTGAAACAGTTATAGCATCAAGTTTAAAATAACACAACTTTTAGCAAAGGTTTGTTCCCATTAGTAAATAACTAAATTTGACATAAAAAATTATAGAGTAACGTTTTTATTCACAGTCAATAAAAATTCTCACAGCTCTGCTGAGAGAATGTACCTCCCTTCAAAGAAGTTTGAAGACCCCTGAGATCTGTCAGTGAACCGGATCATGCAGGAAATATAATAGTAGCTGACTGGAATTTTTTGATGCGTAGCAAAAGAGCGCCAAAAACGGCCCCTCCCTCTCACACACAGCAGTGAGGAGAAACGAAACTGTCACAATTTAAAGCATACAACTGCCAAGTGGAAAATAATGCCCAAACATTTATTTATTCAGTACCTCAGCAATGTAAACGATTCTACATTCCAGCAAAAACGTTTAACATGACAATATTTATTAAAAGGATTAGTGACCTTTAACAGAGTAGTTCCGGTGAAAAACCATTCCCAGAATACTGAAGTGTATACATACATGTCATTATAACGGTATAGCAGGATTTTTTCATCAATTCCATTCAGAAAATAAAAACTGCTACATACCTCAATGCAGATTCATCTGCCCGCTGTCCCCTGATCTGAAGCCTTTACCTCCCTCAGATGGCCGAGAACAGCAATATGATCTTAACTACTCCGGTTAAAATCATAGTAAAAAACTCTGGTAGATTCTTCTTCAAACTCTGCCAGAGAAGTAATAACACGCTCCGGTGCTATTGTAAAATAACAAACTTTTGATTGAAGTCATAAAAACTAAGTATAATCACCATAGTCCTCTTACACATCCTATCTAGTCGTTGGGTGCAAGAGAATGACTGGGACTGACGTAGAGGGGAGGAGCTATATCAGCTCTGCTGGGTGAATCCTCTTGCATTTCCTGTTGGGGAGGAGTTATATCCCAGAAGTAATGATGACCCGTGGACTGATCGCACATAACAGAAGAAAAACTAGATTATGAAAAGGGTTACCTGCTCTTTTTCTAGCATGTCAGATTTCCGTAGTATTTTCATAGCATATACATGTCCAGTGTCTTTCTTTTGAACGAGTCTAACCTATAGGGAGAGAAGAAAAAAAAAGATGGATCTGAGTTAGAGTAATATCGAGGTAATATTTTCAGTCCTCATAGAAATTAAAAATGTTATGAATCTTAAAAAGGGATAAACTGTCATCCTTTGGTATTGTTATTATTATTATTGGTATATACACACACGTATATATATATATATATATATATATATATATATATATATATATATATATATATATATATATATATATGTATATATGTATATATATATATATATATATATATATACACACACACATACATACATACATATATACACACACACAAATAATAACAATAACACAGGCTTAAACGGGACATGTATGTATGTATGTATTGGGTACTTGTAAAGCGTGGCTAATCACCCGTAAGGGTCTCAAGGCGTTGCTCATTTTATCGACCTCGGAAGGATGAAAGGCTGAGTCGACCTCGCCGGGGATCGAACCTGCAACCCTTGGGTTGATACAGAGCTCAGCCACAGTGCATTAGTATGCTGAGCTATCTGCCCGGCTCATAAAACCCAAAACTTTTTCAGGTGCCAGAAGTAGCATGCAATTTTAAATCACTTTCCAATTTACTTCTGTTACCAAATTTGTTTCATCCTCTTGGTATCCTTTATTAATGGAGAAGCAATGCACTAATAAGAATTAGCTGAAAACATTGGGTGAGCTAGTGACGGGGCATATATGTGCAGCCACCAATTATCAGCAGCTATATCGTCGTATATGGTCGGTTTCTTATATATATATATATATATATATATATATATATATATATATATATATATATATATATATATATATATATATATATATATATATATATATATATATATATATATATATATATATATATATATATATATATATATATATATATATATATATATAAAATATCCATTTTTTACCTCTCCAAATGCTCCCCTTCCTATTACTTTTAAGGATTCAAAATCCTCCAGTCCAAGCCTTGTTCGTTTTAGTCGTAGAAATTCTGTTTCTTTCAGTGCATGTGCAGACCTTCGCATTTTTTTCTGTGAAAATAAAATGTAAATTAAAAATATGAAAATCTCTTAAAACAAAGTTTGAAAATCTTCAGATGTGTTAACAGAAAACTAAAAACAAAGTAACTTTTTTAAAGAGAAGTAAATTTGATGTTTAAAATCAGCAGCTAGCGACTCAGGCAACTAAAACAGATTATGACAAGGAGAGAAAGAATAAATGGGACGTATTCCTAACTGAGTAGTAGTAGTGACATAACATTGTGCTGCTGGCAAGGCATACTGCCTTATTCCTTCTCGGATAGGCATAAAATACCAAAGTTTTTAGTGCACTCCCATTCTTATATGAGCCTATAAGCATCCTCTTCCCGTCTACTTTAGCTCACATATAACAAAGAGGACCGGTAATTCCTAGATGTATCTCTAGTACCCTTCATATATCACCAATACAAGTGTGATTTATTACCAAACATACATTGTTTGCTCTCTCTATATGTAAAGTTTGCAAGTGGCTGGTATGTTAAAAAAAACAGAATTTATGTTTACCTGATAAATTTCTTTCTCCTACGGTGTATCCGGTCCACGGCTTCATCCTTACTTGTGGGATATTCTCTTCCCCTACAGGAAGTGGCAAAGAGCACACAGCAGAGCTGTCCACACAGCCCCCCTCAGGCTCCGCCCCCCTCAGGCTCCGCCCCCCAGTCATTCGACCGACGGTTAGGAGAAAAAGGAGAACCATAAGGTGCAGTGGTGACTGTAGTTTACAAAAAATAAATTTAAACCTGACCAAAATGCCAGGGCGGGCCGTGGACCGGATACACCGTAGGAGAAAGAAATTTATCAGGTAAACATAAATTCTGTTTTCTCCTACATTGGTGTATCCGGTCCACGGCTTCATCCTTACTTGTGGGAACCAATACCAAAGCTTTAGGACACGGATGAAGGGAGGGAACAAGTCAGGTAACCTAAACGGAAGGCACCACTGCTTGCAAAACCTTTCTCCCAAAAGTAGCCTCCGAAGAAGCAAAAGTAATGAATTTGTAAAATTTGGCAAACGTATGCAGTGAAGACCAAGTCGCTGCCTTACAAATCTGTTCAACAGAAGCCTCATTCTTGGAAGCCCATGTGGAAGCCACAGCTTTAGTAGAGTGAGCTGTAATTCGTTTAGGAGGCTGCCTTCCAGCAGTCTCATAAGCCAACCGGATGATGCTTTTCAGCCAGAAAGACAGAGAGGTCGCAGTCGCCTTTTGACTTCTCCTCTTGCCAGAATAGACGACAAACAAGGACGATGTTTGTCTGAAGTCTTTAGTTGCTTTTAGATAAAACTTTAAAGCACAAACCCCATCAAGATGGTGTAACAGACGTTCCTTGTTAGAAACTGGATTAGGACACAGAGAAGGAACAACTATTTCCTGGTTGATATTCTTATTGGAAACCACTTTTGGAAGAAAACCAGGTTTGGTACGTAAAACGACCTTATCTGTATGAAACACCAGATAGGGTGAATTACACTGCAAAGCAGACAATTCAGAAACTCTTCTCGCAGAAGAAATAGCTACAAAAAAACAAAACTTTCCAAGATAGTAACTTAATATCTATGGAATGTAGAGGTTCAAACGGAACCCCTTGAAGAACTGAAAGAACTAAATTTAGACTCCATGGAGGAGCCACAGGTCTGTAGACAGGCTTGATTCTGACTAAAGCCTGTACAAACCCTGAATATCTGGCATGGCTGCCAGACGCTTGTGTAACCAAACAGACAGAGCAGATATCTGTCCCTTAAAAGAACTAGCTGACAGACCTTTCTCCAATCCTTCTTGGAGAAAAGATAGTATCCTTGGAATCCTAATCTTACTCCATGAGTAACCCTTGGATTCGCACCAGCAAAGATATTTCCGCCATATCTTATGGTAAATTTTCCTGGTGACATATTCACCAGGTCTGCATACCAAGTCCTGCGTGGCCACGCAGGAGCTATTAGAATTACCGAAGCCTTCTCCTGCTTGATCCTGGCTACTAGCCGGGGGAGAAGGGGAAACGGTGGAAAGACATAAGCTAGATTGAACGACCAAGGCGCTACTAAGGTATCTACCAATGTCGCCTTGGGATCCCTGGAACTGGACCCGTAACGTGTAGCTTTGAAGTTCTGACGTGACGCCATCAGATCCAGATCTGTAATGCCCCATAGCTGGGTCAGCTGAGCAAAAAAACCTCCGGGTGGAGTTCCCACTCCCCCAGATGGAAAGTCTGAAGACTCAGATAATCCGCTTCCCAGTTGTCCACTCCTGGGATGTGAATTGCTGATAGATGGCAGGAGTGATCCTCTGCCCATTTGATGATCTTGGATACCTCCCTCATCGCCAGGGAACTCCTTGTTCCCCCCTGATGATTGATGTACGCAACAGTCGTCAAGTTGTCCGACTGAAAACTGATGAATTTGGCCTCCGCTAGTTGAGGCCATGCCTGGAGCGCATTGAATATCGCTCTCAATTCCAAAATGTTTATCGGGAGAAGAAATTCTTCCCGAGACCATAGACCCTGAACCTTCAGGGACTTCCAGACCGCGCCCCAGCCCAAGAGGCTGGCGTCGGTCGTGACAATGATCCACTTCGGTCTTCGGAAACTCATTCCCTGACAGGTGATCCTGAAACAACCACCAGAGGAGTGAGTCTCTGGTTTGCTGGTCCATCTGAATCTGGGGAGAAAAATCTGCATAATCCCCATTTCATTGTTTGAGCATGCACAGTTGCAATGGTCTTAAATGAATTTGAGCAAAAGGAACCACGTCCATTGCCGCAACCATTAGTCCTGTTACCTCCATGCACTGAGCTATGGAGGGTTGAGGAATGGATTGAAGAACTCGACAAGTGTTCAAAAGTTTTAGTTTCCTGACCTCTGTCAGAAAGATTTTCATTATTACCGAGTCTATTATTGTTCCCAGGAAGGGAACCCTTGTGAACGGGGACAGAGAACTTTTTTCTATGTTCACCTTCCACCCGTGAGACCTTAGAAAGGCTAGAACAATGTCCGTATGAGCCCTTGCTTTGTGAAAAGACGACGCCTGTATTAAATGTCATCTAGTTAAGGTGCTACTGCAATGCCCCTTGGCCTTAGCACCGCTAGAAGGGACCCTAGCACCTTTGTGAAAATTCTCGGAGCAGTGGCCAATCCGAAGGGAAGAGCCACGAACTGGTAATCCGAATGGTTTCCATTTGGAATGATGGAACTCTGAGTAATTGGTCTAGGATCTTTAAATCCAGAATTGGCCTGAAAGTTCCTTCCTTTTTGGGAACTTCAAACAGGTTTGAGTAAAATCCCAGTCCTTGTTCTGCTGTTGGAACTGGGTTTATCACTCCCATTTTTAAAAGGTACTCTACGCAATGTAAGAATGCCTGTCTCTCTATCTGGTCTAAAGATAAGCGAGACAAGTGGAACCTTCCCCTTGGAGGAAGGTCCTTGAATTCTAGAAGATACCCCTGAGAGACAATTTCTAGTGCCCAGGGGTCCGGAACATCTCTTGCCCAGGCCTGAGCAAAGAGAGAAAATCTGCCCCCTACTAGATCCGGTCCCGGATTGGGGGCTAACCCTTCATGCTGTCTTGGTAGCAGCAGCAGGTTTTTTGGCCTGTTTACCCTTGTTCCAGCCTTGCAATGGTTTCCATGCTGGTTTGGGCTGGGGTGCGTTACACTCTTGCCTAGTGGCTGTAGGGGTAGAAGCCGGTCCGTTCCTGAAATTGCGAAAGGAACGAAAATTAGACTTATTCTTAGTTTTGAAAGGTCTATCCTGTGGAAGGGCATGGCCCTTTCCCCCAGTGATATCTGAAATAATTTCTTTCAACTCTGGCCCGAATAGGGTCTTACCTTGAAAGCAATATTAAACAATTTTGTTTTGGACGACACATCCGCCGACCACGATTTTAGTCAAAGCGCTCTACGTGCCACTATTGCGAAACCAGAATTTTTCGCCGCTAATTTAGCTAACTGAAAAGCGGCATCTGTAATGAAAGAATTAGCCAACTTCAGGGCGTGAATTCTATCCATGACTTCATCCTAAGAAGTCTCCTTCTGGAGCGAGTTTTCTAATTCCTCAAACCAAAAAGCAGCTGCAGTGGTTACAGGAATAATGCAAGAAATTGGTTGAAGAAGAAAACCTTGTTGTAACAAAAATTTTCTTAAATAAACCTAATTTTTTATCCATAGGATCTTTGAAAGCGCCACTGTCTTCTATTGGTATAGTTGTGCGCTTAGCTAGCTTTGAAACTGCCCCCTCTACCTTAGGGACCGTCTGCCACGCGTCCCTTCTGGGGTCAACAATGGGGAACATTTTCTTAAATATAGGAGGGGGAACAAAAGGTACACCTGGTTTCTCCCACTCCTTATTCACTATATCCGCCACCCTCTTAGGTATCGGAAACGCATCAGTGTGTACTGGGACCTCTAAGAATTTATCCATTTTACACAATTTTTCTGGGACCACCAAAGGGTCACAATCATCAAGAGTAGCCAGGACCTCCTTAAGTAGAGCGCGGAGGTGTTCTAGCTTAAATTTAAATGCTATGGTATCAGGCTCTGCCTGCTGAGAAACTTTTCCTGTGTTAGAAATTTCTCCCTCAGACAAGCCCTCCCTCACCGCCAAGTCAGATTGATGTGAGGGCACTACAGATAAATTATCCTCTGCGTCTACTTGCTCATTTTCTGTATTTAAAACTGAACAATCACGCTTCCTAGGAAAGCTGGCAGTTTGGATAAAAATGCTGCGATAGAATTATCCATTACTGCTGCTAACTGTTGCATAGTAATCGCAATTGGTGCGCTAGATGTACTGGGCATCGCCTGCGCGGGCATAGCTGGTGTTGACACAGAAGGAGAGGAAAGCAAGCTATTTTCACTACCTTCAGCTAAAGAATCATCTTGGGCTATATTTTTAAGTGTGATTGTACTGTCCTTAAGCTGTTTGGACGCTATGGCACACTTCACACAAATTTAATGGGGGAACCACCTTGGCCTTTGGACATACAGAACATAGGCTATCTGAAGACTCAGACATGTTTAACAGACTTAAACAGAACTATAATGCAATAAAAATTATTTTTGAAAAAAACGTTACTGTCTCTTTAAATAATAAAAAAGCACACTTTTTTTTACTGAAATATCAAAAAAACATGAAATAAACATCCGATTTTAATGAAATTTTCACCACAGAGTCTTAATGCTTTGAAAAGATTGCACACAAATTTTCAGATCAATTAACCCCTTAATGCCCAAACCGGAGTTAATAACAGTTATTAACCAGTTAACACACTACAGTACTAGCCAAAGCTTTCACTGTAGCCTTTTACCTTCATTAGGGATTATTTTAGCAGGAAATAAGCCTCCCTGGAGTCTTTTATGATGCCTCTTGACTCCCCACATGAAGCTGCATGGATTGCCTAGGCAAAAACAACTGCACAATTTAGGCCTAAAAATGAGGCCTCCTCCCTCTTCATTCTAGAGTGGAGGGGCCTTTCTGACTAGATTTAGGTGTCCAAATAAGTGCCAGGACGAAATTAAACCCCAAAAGTGTTTTAAAGTCTGAAAAAACACCTTATTTATAGTGAAAAACATGCTAAAAAGCAATCGATTTTAAAGCCCACAATAGTGTCAACCAGCATAGAGCCCTAAATATAAGCCATCATTTTATACAGAGTCAATTAGAAAGGAAAAAAAAAAAAAAAAATGGCTTAGCAATCCCAGAGGGAATTTCTGACAGTCTTCTAGCATTACATGGTCTTGTTAGAAAAATGACTGATCATACCTGAAGCAGTTAAGCCTGCAAACTGTTCCCCCCAACTGATGTTCTCTGGTTAACAGTCCTGCGTGGGAACAGCAATGGATTTTAGTTACTGGTGCTAAAATCATATTCCTCTTAGCAGAAATCTTCATCACTTTCTGCTGTAGAGTAAATAGTACAAACCGGCACTATTTTAAAATAAACTCTTGATAGAAGAAATAAAAAACTACAACTAACACCACATACTCTTTACCACCCCCGTGGAGATGCTACTTGTTCAGAGCGGCAAAGAGAATGACTGGGGGGCGGAGCCTGAGGGGGGCTGTGTGGACAGCTCTGCTGTGTGCTCTCTTTGCCACTTCCTGTAGGGGAAGAGAATATCCCACAAGTAAGGATGAAGCCGTGGACCGGATACACCAATGTAGGAGAAATGTTCTACTACATGCTTCATACAAAATGACACTAGGAAAAATCCTCTAGAAGTGCCTTCTTTTAGAAAACAAAAAAAGGAATTTGGATCTCTAAGAAAAAACAAATAGGTTCAAGCATATTCTAATGGTATAGAAGGACAGAGATTATATTTGTAATCCGTTTTAGGAACAGAATAACACTTGAATTATAGTATCAATACAAGAAACAGTATGTTCGTGTGACAAATTTGTATCCATGGATATATATAGGACATAAGATCTCTTTAGAGCAGCAATCCTGCTCTTCCACATTGTTGTCCTGTGTCCATCAAGTGGCAAGGTAATTATTATAATAATGACAAAACAGAATCTATACTTTCCAATACATGTATTTCAGGATGAAAGTCCACGTGTCCATAACATGGGAGATATATTTCTCTCCACCAGGAGGAGGTCAAGAACCATCACAAGAGCTTTTAAAGTGAAGGTCAACTTTGATGATTAAATGCCTGGTTTTTAAAAATACTATTAAAAACAGGGGCACTTTCAATCATCAAAGTTTACAAAGCAGCCGTTATATTTAAAAACGTACCTCTCTCCTCTTCACAGCCGGAGCAGCTTTCCCCGCCCGCAAAACCTCTCTTCATACGTCAGCTATGAAGAATCCGGCTTCCTCCAAACATGGCATGGCCTCAGGCAATGTTTGCTCTGGGGGGGAAGCAGTTATTGGAGGAAGCCGGATTCATCATTGCTGACAAATGGAGAGGAGCTGTGGGCGGGGGAAGCTGCTCCAGCTGTGAAGAGGAGAGAGGTAAGTTTTTAAACAAAACGGCTGCTTTGTAAACTTTGATGAAAGTGCCCCTGTTTTTAATAGTATTTTTTAAAAACGAGCTTTCAGTCATCGAAGTTGACCTTCACTTTAATCCCTTCCACCGCCTCTCCCCACACAGTTTACATACAGTATAGTTGAGCAGAGGAGAAGCATAAAAAAGGTAGGGAAGACAGAAAGCAGGGTTAAAAAGGGACAGTCCACACCAAAATTGTTATAGTTTAAAATTATAGATAACACCTTTACTACCCATTCCACAGCTTTGCACAACCAATATTGTTATATTAATATACTTTATAGCATTTAAACCTCTAAATGTCTGCCTGTTTCAAAACCACTACAGACAACCTCTTATCACATGCATTTTACTTAGCTTTTCACAACAAGACACTGCTAAGTCATCAGTGCCATATAGAGGAAAACAGTATATTAATAGAACCATGTTGGCTGTGTAAAACTGGGGAATGGGTAACAAAGTTATTATCTTGCTTTTTAAACAATACAAAATTTGAAGTAGATGGTCACTTTAAGAGGTGCAAATAAGAACGGTCGCACATATAGCAAAAATCCAGGGGGGTCCTAAGGACTCTCATCCCGAAAGAAAGAAATTTAGCAGTAAGTATAAATTCTGTTTTCTTTAGTAAGATGAGAGTCCATAGGTGTTCGCAACATGTGGGATACAAATACCCAAGCTGAGAGTCCATATTAAGGATGGGTGGGACAAAAAACATAATTTATGTAAGAATTTACCTGATAAATTCATTTCTTTCATATTAGCAAGAGTCCATGAGCTACTGACGTATGGGATATACATTCCTACCAGGAGGGGCAAAGTTTCCCAAACCTCAAAATGCCTATAAATACACCCCTCACCACACCCACAATTCAGTTTAACGAATAGCCAAGAAGTGGGGTGATAAGAAAGGAGCGAAAGCATCAAAATAAGGAATTGGAATAATTGTGCTTTATACAAAAAAATCATAACCACCACAAAAAGGGTGGGCCTCATGGACTCTGGCTAATATGAAAGAAATTAATTTATCAGGTAAGTTCTTACATAAATTATGTTTTCTTTCATGTAATTAGCAAGAGTCCATGAGCTAGTGACGTATGGGATAATAAATACCCAAGATGTGGAACTTCCACGCACGAGTCACTAGAGAGGGAGGGATAAAATAAAGACAGCCAATGCCGCTGAAAAATAATCCACAACCCAAAACAAAAGTTTAAATCTTAATAAAGAGAAAAACTGAAAATATAAGCAGCAGAATCAAACTGAAACAGCTGCCTGAAGTACTTTTCTACCAAAAACTGCTTCAGAAGAAGAAAAAACATCAAAATGGTAGAATTTAGTAAATGTATGCAAAGAAGACCAAGTTGCTGCTTTGCAAATCTGATCAACAGAAGCTTCATTCCTAAACGCCCAGGAAGTAGAAACTGACCTAGTAGAATGAGCCGTAATCCTTTGAGGCGGGGATTTACCCGACTCCACATAAGCATGATGAATCAAAGACTTTAACCAAGACGCCAAAGAAATGGCGGAGGCCTTCTGACCTTTCCTGGAACCAGAAAAGATAACAAATAGACTAGAAGTCTTCCTAAAATCTTTAGTAGCTTCAACATAATATTTCAAAGCTCTTACTACATCTAAAGAATGTAAAGATCTCTCCTTTGAATTCTTAGGATTAGGACACAATGAAGGAACAACAATCTCTCTACTAATGTTGTTAGAATTCACAACCTTAGGTAAAAATTGAAATGAAGTCCGCAACACCGCCTTATCCTGATGAAAAATCAGAAAAGGAGATTCACAAGAAAGAGCAGATAACTCAGAAACTCTTCTAGCAGAAGAGATGGCCAAAAAGAACAAAACTTTCCAAGAAAGAAATTTAATATCCAGAGAATGCATAGGTTCAAACGGAGGAGCTTGTAAAGCCCTCAGAACCAAATTAAGACTCCAAGGAAGAGAGATTGACTTAATAACAGGTTTGATACGAACCAAAGCCTGTACAAAACAATGAATATCAGGAAGATTAGCAATTTTTCTGTGAAAAAGAACAGAAAGAGCAGAGATTTGTCCTTTCAAGGAACTTGCAGACAAACCTTTATCCAAACCATCCTGAAGAAACTGCAAAATTCTAGGAATTCTAAAAGAATGCCAGCAGAATTTATGAGAAGAACACCAAGAAATGTAAATCTTCCAGACTCGATAATAAATCTTCCTAGACACAGATTTACGAGCCTGTAACATAGTATCAATTACTGAGTCAGAGAAACCTCTATGACTAAGAATCAAGCGTTCAATTTCCATACCTTCAAATTTTATGATTTGAGATCCTGATGGAAAAAAAGGGCCTTGAGACAGAAGGTCTGGTCTTAACGGAAGAGTCCAAGGTTGGCAACTGGCCATCCGAATGAGATCCGCATACCAAAACCTGAGAGGCCATGCTGGAGCCACCAGCAGTACAAACAAACGTTCCATTAGAATTTTGGAAATCACTCTTGGAAGAAGAACTAGAGGCGGAAAGAAATAGGCAGGATGATAATTCCAAGGAAGTGACAATGCGTCCACTGCCTCCGCCTGAGGATCCCTGGATCTGGACAGATAGCTGGGAAGTTTCTTGTTTAGATGAGAGGCCATCAGATCTATTTCTGGAAGTCCCCAGATTTGAACAATCTGAAGAAATACCTCTGGGTGAAGAGACCATTCGCCCGGATGTAACGTCTGGCGACTGAGATAATCCGCTTCCCAATTGTCTACACCTGGGATGTGAACCGCAGGAGCTGGATTCCGCCCATACAAGTATTCGAGATACTTCTTTGATAGCCTGAGGACTGTGAGTCCCACCTTGATGATTGACATATGCCACGGTTGTGACATTGTCTGTCTGAAAACAAATAAACGATTTTCTCTTCAGAAGAGGCCAGGACTGAAGGGCTCTGAAAATCGCACGGAGTTCCAAAATGTTGATTGGTAATCTCGCCTCCTGAGATTCCCAAACCCCCTGCGCTGTCAGAGATCCCAAACCTGAAAGACTTACATCTGTTGAGATCACAGTCCAGGTTGGACAAACAAAAGAAGCCCCTTGGACTAAACGATGGTGATCCATCCACCACGTCAGAGAGTGTCGTACATTGGGATTTAAGGATATTAATTGTGATATCTTTGTATAATCCCTGCACCACTGGTTCAGCATACAAAGCTGAAGAGGTCGCATGTGAAAACGAGTAAAGGGGATCGCGTCCGATGCAGCAGTCATAAGACCTAGAATTTCCATGCATAAGGCTACCGAAGGGAATGATTGAGACTGAAGGTTTCGACAGGCTGAAACCAATTTCAGACGTCTCTTTTCTGTTAGAGACAAGGTCATGGACACTGAATCTATTTGAAAACCCAAGAAGGTTACCTTTGTCTGAGGAATCAAGGAACTCTTTGGTAAATTGATCCTCCAACCATGTCTTTGAAGAAACGACACAAGTTGATTCGTATGAGATTCTGCAGAATGTGAAGACTGAGCAAGTACCAAGATATCGTCCAAATAAGGAAATGCCGCAATACCCTGTTCTCTGATTACAGAGAGAAGGGCACCGAGAACCTTTGAAAAGATCCTTGGAGCGGTTGCTAGGCCAAATTGAAGGGCTACAAACTGGTAATGCTTGTCTAGAAAAGAGAATCTCAGAAACTGATGAGCTGGATGAATTGGAATATGAAGGTATGCATCCTGTAAATCTATTGTGGACATATAATGCCCTTGCTGAACAAAAGGCAGAATAGTCCTTATAGTCACCATTTTGAATGTTGGTATCCTTACATAACGATTCAATATTTTTAGATCCAGAACTGGTCTGAAGGAATTCTCCTTCTTTGGTACAATGAAAAGATTTGAGTAAAACCCCAGACCCCGTTCCAGAACTGGAACTGGCACAATTACCCCAGCCAACTCTAGATCTGAAACACATTTCAGAAACGCCTGAGCCTTCACTGGGTTTATTGGAATGAGAGAGAGAAAAAAATCTTCTCGCAGGCGGCCTTACCTTGAAACCTATTCTGTATCCTTGTGAAACAATGTTCTGAATCCAAAGACTGAATCGAATTGATCCAAATATCTTTGAAAAATCGTAACCTGCCCCCTAACAGCTGTGCTGGAATGAGGGCCGCACCTTCATGTGGACTTAGGAGCTGGCTTGGACTTTCTAAAAGGCTTGGATTTATTCCAGACTGGAGAAGGTTTCCAAACGGAAACTGTTCCTTTAGGGGAAGGGTCAGGCTTCTGTTCCTTATTCTGACGAAAGGAACGAAAACGATTACCAGCCCTGTATTTACCTTTAGATTTTTTGTCCTGAGGCAAAAAGGTTCCTTTCCCCCCAGTAACAGTTGAAATAATAGAATCCAATTGAGAACCAAATAATTTATTACCTTGGTAAGAAAGAGAAAGCAAAGTTGACTTAGAAGTCATATCTGCATTCCAAGTTTTAAGCCATAAAGCTCTTCTAGCTAAAATAGCTAAAGACATATACCTGACATCAATTCTAATGATACCAAAGATGGCATCACAAATAAAGTAATTAGCATGTTGAAGAAGTTTAACAATGCTATGAGTATTATGGTCTGACACTTGTTGCGCTAAAGCCTCCAACCAGAAAGTGGAAGCAGCAGCAACATCAGCCAAAGAAATAGCAGGTCTAAGAAGATTACCTGAACATAAATAAGCTCTCCTTAGAAAGGATTCAAGTTTCCTATCTAAAGGATCCTTAAAGGAAGTACTATCTGCCGTAGGAATAGTAGTACGTTTAGCAAGAGTAGAGATAGCCCCATCAACCTTAGGGATTTTGTCCCAAAACTCTAATCTATCAGATGGCACAGGGTACAATTTCTTAAACCTTGGAGAAGGAGTAAATGAAGTACCCAGACTATTCCATTCCCTAGAAATTACTTCAGAAATATCATCAGGCACAGGAAAAACTTCTGGAATAACTATATGAGGTTTAAAAACCGAATTTAAACGCTTAGTAGATTTAGTATCAAGAGGACTAGACTCCTCCATATCTAATGCAATTAACGCTTCTTTAAGTAAAGAACGAATAAATTCCATCTTAAATAAATATGAAGATTTATCAGTGTCAATATCTGAGACAGAATCTTCTGAACCAGATAAATCCTCATCAGAAACAGACAAGTCAGAATGATGACGGTCACTTAAAAATTCATCTGAAATATGAGAAGTTTTAAAAGACCTTTTACGTTTACTGGAAGGAGGAATAACAGACAGAGCCTTCCTAATAGATTTAGAAACAAATTCTTTTACATTAACAGGAACATCCTGAGCATTAGATGTTGAAGGAACAACAACAGGTAATGGATTATTACTTATGGAAATACTATCTGCATTAGCAAGCTTATCATGACATTCATCACAAACTACAGCCGGAGGAACAGTTACCACAAGTTTACAACAAATGCACTTAACTTTGGTAGAACCAGCATCAGACAGCGTCTTTCCAGAAGTAGATTCTGATCCAGGGTCAAGTTGAGACATCTTGCAATATGTAATAGAAAAAAAACAACATATAAAGCAAAATTATCAAATTCCTTAAATGACAGTTTCAGGAATGGGAAAAAAAATGCCAATGAACAAGCCTCTAGCAACCAGAAGCAATGAAAAATGAGACTGAAATAATGCGAAAAAAAGGTGGAGACAAGAATGACGCCCACATTTTTTGGCGCCAAAAATGACGCCCACATTATTGGCGCTAAGAACAAACGCCTATATTTTTTGGCGCCAAGAATGACGCCGACAAAAATAACGCCCACATTTTTGGCGCAAAAAAACGTCTGAACAACTTCCGGCGTCAATTAGGGCGCCGGAAATGACAATTTTTGCGCCAAAAAAGTCTGCTACAAAAATGACGCAATAAATTGAAGCATTTTCAGCCCCCGCGAGACTAACAGCCCACAGGGAAAAAAGTCAATTGAAAAATTTTTTAAAGGTAAGAAAAAAATGATCATTCATATGCATTATCCCAATAATGAAACTGAATGTCTTAAAATAAGGAATACTGATTACCCAGAATCATGGCAAATATAAGTTTAAACACATATATTTAGAACTTTATAGAGTGCCCAACCATAGCTTAAGAGTGTCAAATAAAATAAGACTTACTTACCCATACACTCATCTACATATAGTAGATAGCCAAACCAGTACTGAAACGAGAATCAGTAGAGGTAATGGTATATTAGAGTATATTGTCGATCTGAAAAGGGAGGTAGGAGAAGAAATCTCTACGACCGATAACAGAGAACCTATGACATAGATCCCCTAGAGGAAGACCATTGTATTCAAATAGGCAATAGTCTCTTCACATCCCTCTGACATTCACTGCACTCTGAGAGGAAAACCGGGCTCCAGCATGCTGCGAAGCGCATATCAACGAAGAATCTAGCACAAACTTACTTCACCACCTCCACGGGAGGCAAAGTTTGTAAAACTGAATTGTGGGTGTGGTGAGGGGTGTATTTATAGGCATTTTGAGGTTTGGGAAACTTTGCCCCCCCTGGTAGGAATGAATATCCCATACGTCACTAGCTCATGGACTCTTGCTAATTACATGAAAGAAAGATGGCATTCCTTTTTGCCAGATACTGTGGCCTGAAGGACTTTCCTGCCAAAAATCAGCTTTGGAAGAATAATCAAATTAAGAAAATTAAGAAAAAAGGTATAGAAGAAAGACCAAGTTGCCACCTTGCAAATCTGATCCAAGGCAGCATCTTTTTTTTTTGAAGGCTCAAGAAGTAGATACAGGTCTAGAAGAAAAAGCAGCTACTTTTTTTGGAGGCGCTTTTCCCGCAGCCAAGACTTACAAATAGTCTGCTTCAGCCATGATGCTAAGGCCACCTCTGTAGCCTTTTAACCCTTTATGGAATCTGAAAAAAATGGACAAATAGGTAAGAAGTCTGTCTAAAATCTTTAGTAGCCTGAAGAGAACATTTTAAGGCTCTGACCACATCCATATTGTGTAAGCAGGAGTTCCTTAGAATTAGAAGGATTAGAACAAAGCGAAGGAACAACAACCTCCACGCTGTCAAAATAAGAGATTTGAGATCCGAATGATACAAGGGTACCTCCAGGACTCCCTAACAGCGCCCCAACCCACCAGACTTGCGTCAGTAGTGACTCGGTCCAAATAGATCGAAGAAATAAAGTTACAAAAAGGTCAAATAGGTACTTTTACTCCAGCATGAAAAAAATAGTTTGAAGAACTGAGCTCAATCTGCTGACCCAGTTGGAAACATTACTTTGACCACAGTTATATAAAATGCTCTCCTTTCATTCCTCCTCAGCCTCCCACCCTACACGCATCCATTGTAAACCACTAACTGCACAACGCATTCACTTTTCATAGTAAAATAAAGTATCTCAAACCAAAAATGTAGTTTAAGCTGCCGAGGTGTATAGTGGGAAAGAAATAAGAGGAATTTTGAGTCTGAATTCTGGAAATTCTGATGAAGCACTGTGTGTAAGGCTGAGAACCACCAACTATGTAGTAACTATAAAAGTACGTACTAGGGATCATTCCTGGGCTGTGTAGTGTCTGAGTCACTTACCTGGACGGCAGCACCCCTCCACTGTCTTACAAGCTTGCTGAGGCCTTCCTCCCACATAGAATGCTGATCCAGTAGAAAGCCCATCAAGTGCAAGTAAAATATACTGCAGAGGATACTTGTGGATATACCTGCGACACCTTAGGTGGAGGCTAAGGGACGGGGGAATTTATAGCAGAGTGATTTCCCTGTGAGGCTACTGACCTGCCAAGACTGAGGTATTCTTTACCCCTGGTTCACTCAGAATGTTGGAGAATTTATCTTCACTGAGTGAAGATAGAAAAACATAATTTATGTAAGAACTTACCTTATGAATTCATTTCTTTCACATTGGCAAGAGTCCATGAGCTAGTGACGTATGGGATATACAATCCTACTAGGAGGGGCAAAGTTTCCCAAACCTCAAAATGCCTATAAATACACCCCTCACCACACACACAATTTAGTTTAACAAATAGCCAAGAAGTGGGGTGATAAAGAAAGGAGTAAAAAGCATCAAAGTAATTGGTATAATTGTGCTTTATACAAAAAAAATCATAACCACCATAAAAAGGGTGGGCCTCATGGACTCTTGCCAATATGAAAGAAATGAATTTATCAGGTAAGTTCTTACATAAATTATATTTTCTTTCATGTAATTGGCAAGAGTCCATGAGATAGTGACATATGGGATAGCAATACCCAAGATGTGGAACTCCACGCAAGAGTCACTAGAGACGGAGGGATGAAAAATAAAGACAGCCAATTCCGCTAAAAAAAATAATCCACAACCCAAATCATATGTTTAGTCTCATAATTGAAAAGAAAAAACTTAAATCATAAGCAGAAGAATCAAACTGAAACAGCTGCCTGAAGAACTTTCCAGGAACCAGAAAAGATAACAAATAGACTAGAAGTCTTCCTGAAAACTTTAGTAGCATCAACATAATATTTCAGAGCTCTCACCACATCCAAAGAATGTAAAGATCTCTCCAAAAAATTCTTAGGATTAGGACACAAAGAAGGGACAACAATTTCTCTACTAATGTTGTTGAATTCACTACTTTAGGTATGAATTTAAATGAAGTCCACAAAACTGCCTTATCCTGATGAAAAATCAGAAAAACAGAATTTATGCTTACCTGATAAATTACTTCCTCCAACGGTGTGTCCGGTCCACGGCGTCATCCATTACTTGTGGGAAATATTCTCCCCCACAGGGAAAGGCAAGGAGAGCACACTGCAAGAGCTGTCCATATAGCTCCCCCTCTGGCTCCGCCCCCCAGTCATTAGACCGACGGTTAGGAGAAAAAGGAGAAACTATAGGGTGCCGTGGTGACTGTAGTGTATAAAGAAAACAATTTCAACCTGATTAAAAAACCAGGGCGGGCCGTGGACCGGACACACCGTTGGAGAAAGTAATTTATCAGGTAAGCATAAATTCTGTTTTCTCCAACATTGGTGTGTCCGGTCCACGGCGTCATCCATTACTTGTGGGAACCAATACCAAAGCTTTAGGACACGGATGAAGGGAGGGAGCAAATCAGGTTACCTAAATGGAAGGCACCACGGCTTGCAAAACCTTTCTCCCAAAAATAGCCTCCGAAGAAGCAAAAGTATCAAATTTGTAGAATTTGGCAAAAGTGTGCAGAGAAGACCAAGTCGCTGCCTTACATATCTGGTCAACAGAAGCCTCGTTCTTGTAGGCCCATGTGGAAGCCACAGCCCTAGTAGAGTGAGCTGTGATACGGTCAGGAGGCTGCCGTCCGGCAGTCTCATAAGCCAAGCGGATAATGCTTTTCAGCCAGAAAGAGAGAGAGGTAGCAGTAGCTTTTTGACCTCTCCTCTTACCAGAGTAAACGACAAACAAAGATGAGGTTTGTCTAAAATCTTTTGTTGCTTCTAAATAGAACTTTAAAGCACGAACAACATCTAAATTGTGTAATAAACGTTCCTTCTTTGAAACTGTATTCGGACACAAAGAAGGAACAACTATTTCCTGGTTGATGTTCTTGTTGGAAACAACTTTTGGAAGAAAACCAGGCTTAGTACGCAAAACAACCTTATCTGAATGAAAAACCAGATATGGTGGATTACACTGCAAAGCAGATAATTCAGAAACTCTTCTAGCAGAAGAAATAGCAACCAAAAACAGAACTTTCCAAGATAATAACTTAATATCTATGGAATGTAAAGGTTCAAACGGAACCCCTTGAAGAACTGAAAGAACTAAATTTAGACTCCAAGGAGGAGTCATGGGTCTGTAAACAGGCTTGATTCTAACCAAAGCCTGAACAAAAGCTTGTACATCTGGCAAAGCTGCCAGTCGTTTGTGCAACAAGACGGATAATGCAGAAATCTGTCCTTTTAGAGAACTAGCTGACAACCCTTTATCCAAACCTTCTTGGAGAAAGGAGAGAATCTTTGGAATTTTAATCTTACTCCAGGAGAATCCTTTGCATTCACACCAACAGATATATCTTTTCCATATTTTATGGTAAATCTTTCTAGTCACAGGTTTTCTGGCTTGGACCAGAGTATCTATCACAGAATTTGAAAACCCACGCTTGGATAAAATCAAGCGTTCAATTTCCAAGCAGTCAGCTGCAGAGAAACTAGATTTGGATGTTCGAATGGACCTTGTACTAGAAGATCCTGTCTCAAAGGTAGCTTCCATGGTGGAGCCGATGACATATTCACCAGGTCTGCATACCAAGTCCTGCGTGGCCACGCAGGAGCTATCAGAATCACCGAGGCCTTCTCCTGTTTGATCCTGGCTATGAGCCTGGGAAGGAGAGGAAACAGTGGAAACACATATGCTAGGTTGAACGACCAAGGCGCCACTAATGCATCCACTAGAGTCGCCTTGGGATCCCTGGATCTGGACCCGTAGCAAGGTATCTTGAAGTTCTGACGGGACGCCATTAGATCCATGTCTGGAATGCCCCATAATTGGGTTAACTGAGCAAAGACCTCCGGATGGAGTTCCCACTCCCCCGGATGGAAAGTCTGACGACTCAAATAGTCCGCCTCCCAGTTGTCTACTCCTGGGATGTGAATAGCAGATAGATGGCAGGAGTGATTCTCTGCCCATTGGATTATCTTGGTTACTTCCTTCATCGCTAGGGAACTCTTTGTTCCCCCCTGATGATTGATGTACGCAACAGTCGTTATGTTGTCCGACTGAAATCTTATGAACCTGGCTTCCGCTAGCTGAGGCCAAGCCAGGAGCGCATTGAATATAGCTCTTAGTTCCAAAATGTTTATCGGGAGAAGCGACTCTTCCCGCGACCATAGGCCCTGAGCTTTCAGGGAGTCCCAGACCGCGCCCCACCCCAAGAGGCTGGCGTCGGTCGTGACGATGACCCACTCCGGTCTGCGGAAACTCATTCCCTGAGACAGGTGATCCTGGGTCAACCACCAGAGAAGTGAGTCCCTGGTTACCTGGTCTACTTGAATTTGGGGAGACAAGTCTGTATAGTCCCCATTCCACTGATTGAGCATGCATAGCTGTAATGGTCTTAGATGAATTCGAGCAAAAGGAACCACATCCATTGCTGCGACCATTAGTCCTATTACTTCCATGCATTGAGCTATGGAGGGTTGAGGAATAGAATGAAGAACTCGACAAGCTTTTAGAAGCTTTGCCTTTCTGACTTCTGTGAGAAAGATCTTCATTTCCACAGAATCTATTATTGTTCCCAGAAAAGGAACCCTTGTGGACGGTGACAGTGAACTTTTTTCTATGTTCACCTTCCACCCGTGAGATCTGAGAAAGGCCAACACAATGTCTGTATGAGCCCTCGCTTTGGAAAGGGACGACGCTTGGATTAGGATGTCGTCTAGATAAGGTGCTACAGCGATGCCCCTCGGCCTTAGGACCGCTAGAAGGGACCCTAGCACCTTTGTGAAAATTCTGGGAGCGGTGGCTAAACCGAATGGAAGAGCCACAAACTGGTAATGTTTGTCCAGAAAGGCGAACCTCAGGAACTGATGATGAGATTTGTGGATTGGGATATGCAGATACGCATCCTTTAGATCCACGGTAGTCAAAAATTGACCCTGCTGGATTGTCGGTAAGATTGTCCGAATGGTTTCCATCTTGAAGGATGGAACTCTGAGGAACTTGTTTAATATCTTTAAATCCAGAATTGGCCTGAAAGTTCCCTCTTTTTTGGGAACCACAAACAGGTTTGAGTAAAAACCTAGACCTTGTTCCCCGGAGGGGACTGGGTTTATCACTCCCATCTTTGATAGGTCTCTTACACAATGTAAGAATGACTGTTTCTTTATCTGGTATGAAGATAAGCGAGACAGGTGGAACCTTCCCTTTGGAGGAAGTCCCTTGAATTCTAACAGGTATCCCTTGGAAACTATCTCTAGTGCCCAGGGATCCAGAACATCTCTTGCCCAAGCCTGAGTGAAGAGAGATAGTCTGCCCCCTACCAGATCCGGTCCCGGATCGGGGGCTACCCCTTCATGCTGTCTTGGTAGCAGCAGCAGGTTTCTTGGTTTGTTTACCCTTGTTCCAGCCTTGCATGGGCTTCCAAGCGGGTTTGGGCTGGGCCGCGTTACCTTCTTGTCTAGCGGCAGTGGAGTTATTAGCCGGTCCGTTCCTGAAATTGCGAAAGGAACGAAAATTAGACTTGTTCTTAGCCTTAAAAGGCCTATCCTGTGGGAGGGCATGGCCCTTACCCCCAGTGATGTCTGAAATAATTTCCTTCAATTCCGGCCCAAAAAGGGTCTTACCCTTGAAAGGAATATTCAGTAACTTAGTCTTGGACGACACATCTGCCGACCAGGATTTTAGCCAAAGCGCCCTCCGCGCTACTATAGCAAAACCTGAGTTTTTCGCCGCCAATTTCGTTATTTGAAAGGCGGCATCCAATATAAAGGAATTAGCTAACTTTAATGCGTGAATTCTGTCCATGACTTCTTCATAGGAAGTCTCTTTCTGGAGCGACCTTTCTAGTTCTTCGAACCAAAAGGACGCCGCTGAAGTGACAGTAATAACACACGTAGCTGGTTGAAGGATGAACCCTTGCTGAACAAAAATCTTTTTAAGCAATCCTTCCAATTTTTTATCCATAGGATCTTTGAAAGCGCAGCTGTCCTCTATAGGAATAGTTGTGCGCTTCGCTAGTGTTGAAACAGCTCCCTCAACCTTCGGGACCGTTTGCCATGCGTCCCTTCTAGGGTCTACTATGGGAAACATTTTCTTAAATATAGGAGGTGGGGCAAAGGGTACACCTGGCTTCTCCCACTCCTTTTCCACTATGTTCGCTACCCTCTTAGGTATTGGAAAAGCGTCATCGTGCACTGGGACCTCTAAAAATTTGTCCAATTTGCACAACTTCTCTGGTACTACCATGGAATCACAGTCATCCAGAGTAGCTAATACCTCCTTAAGCAAAGCGCGGAGATGTTCTAGTTTAAACTTAAATGCCACTAGATCAGGTTCTGCCTGTTGAGAAATTTTTCCTGAATCTGAAATTTCACCCTCAGACAGCCCTTCCCTTACAGCCAATTCCGATTGATGCGAGGGTAAAATAGATAAGGCATTGTCAGCGTCTGATTGTTCATCCTTTTTATCTGTATTTAAAACTTGGAGTTATGAGAGAAGTGGGAGATACTCTTCAAACATGCAGACTACAATGCAGACAAATATGCATAACTTTTCGTGTTGTGTCCGGGACTTACCCCATATGAGCTCCAGCCGCCCCTTGCTTGTGCGAACCTTCTGTGTCAGAGCTCTGGACTGCCGGGAGACCTACACGGTCAAATCGAAAGTACATCGATGGGCTGATAGCTCCAAAAAACATCCGGCACTCACATACGGCTTTAGCAGCGCCTCTGTCTTGCCAAGCGCGTCCTCTGACGTCAGTCGTGACGTGGCGGGAATCTCCAGTCGGGGGGCGGTGCTCACTCTTCACCCGGGTTTAACAACAGGTTACAAGTGCACAGAGGCTAAGCAGATCCAAATGCTGGTGTGAAGGCAGAAAGTCACAAAGAAGGCAGGATCCAGCTTTTTGTGCAAAATAAAATCCAAGTTTATTGGGCTCAGTTAAAACGCCAAATAGGCCAGCAAACAGCATAAACAGGAGAGGTGTGTGAGCGTGACACCAAAGCTTACATGTTTCGGCACGCAGCCGTAATCATAGCCATAGGTGTCATGCAGGTGAATGCATTCTTAAAAAATCAGTGATACAATACAATTGGACAAAAGGTATATACAAAGCACGCCCACACTCCACAGGTTTGAAAAACAATTAACTCTAAGTTCCCTGGATTTAAACAGCACTGATACACAATTTCCATTTGTACATGTAAGATATTATTATATTATTAAACGGTTTGCACCCTATGCTAGGTGATCAAATAAGCAAACATGTATAACATATTGTGTAATAAATATTCTATATATAAGAGGAAGTGCTAATTATACAAACCACTACTGTATTGAATACTTATATGCTTTATGTAACAAATAGAGTGTAGGTTATATTAAGTCAAATTAGATTCAATGTTCCCCATAGAAAATATATATATATATTATACCACAGAGGATATTACAAACAAATGAGCACTTGCAGGGTAAGAAGAACTTCAATCTACCCTTTAAATATTTGCTGAATATATTCTAGCATCTATGCTCATACGTGTAATATATCTGTGCAATAATCAGATATAGAACCACACCACACCTCTCCTGTTTATGCTGTTTGCTGGCCTATTTGGCGTTTTAAAACTGAACAATCACGCTTTCTCTGAAAAGCTGGCAGTTTGGATAAAAGATTTGCTATAGAATTATCCACTACTGCTGATAATTGTTGCATAGAAATAAGCACTGGCGCGCTAGGTGTCGCCTGCGCGGGCAAAGCTGGTGTAGACACAGAAGGAGAGGATGTAGAGCTATCCCCACTACCTTCATTAGATAAATCATCTTGGGCAACATTATGAAAAATAACAGAGCTGTCCTGATTTTGTTTGGACGCTATGGCGCAATTATCACAAACACTCGAAGGGGGAACCACATTTGTCTCTATACACACAGAACATAGGTTATCTGATGGAACAGATTTAGGCAGGCAAACAATGCAATAAAAACGATTTTAAACAAAAACGTTACTGTCTCTTTAAATAATAAAATGACACATTTATTTCTGAATGTTCAAAAAACTATGAAGGCAATATCCGATTTTTCTGAAATTTGGACCCCAGTGTCTTAATGCTTAGAAAGTATTGCACAGCAAATATGGAGACTCTAGCTCTTAAAACAAGCAAACCGGAGCTAATTGTTGGATTTAACCGTTTTTATACACCACAATCCCAGCTACAGCCTTGCTGCAGCTTTTTACCTTCCTTAGGGGTCACCATTCACAGAAAACAGAATTTATGCTTACCTGATAAATTACTTTCTCCAACGGTGTGTCCGGTCCACGGCGTCATCCTTACTTGTGGGATATTCTCTTCCCCAACAGGAAATGGCAAAGAGTCCCAGCAAAGCTGGTCACATGATCCCTCCTAGGCTCCGCCCACCCCAGTCATTCGACCGACGGACAGGAGTAAATATATATATAGGAGAAACCATATGATACCGTGGTGACTGTAGTTAGAGAAAAAATTCATCAGACCTGATTAAATAAACCAGGGCGGGCCGTGGACCGGACACACCGTTGGAGAAAGTAATTTATCAGGTAAGCATAAATTCTGTTTTCTCCAACATTGGTGTGTCCGGTCCACGGCGTCATCCTTACTTGTGGGAACCAATACCAAAGCTTTAGGACACGGATGAAGGGAGGGAGCAAATCAGGTCACCTAAACGGAAGGAACCACAGCTTGCAAAACCTTTCTCCCAAAAATAGCCTCCGAAGAAGCAAAAGTATCAAATTTGTCAAATTTGGCAAAAGTGTGCAGTGAAGACCAAGTCGCTGCCTTACATATCTGGTCAAAAGAAGCCTCGTTCTTGAAGGCCCATGTGGAAGCCACAGCCCTAGTGGAGTGAGCCGTGATTCTTTCAGGAGGCTGCCGTCCGGCAGTCTTATAAGCCAATCGGATGATGCTTTTAAGCCAAAAGGAAAGAGAGGTAGAAGTCGCTTTTTGACCTCTCCTCTTACCAGAATAAACAACAAACAATGAAGATGTTTGTCTGAAATCTTTAGTAGCCTCTAAATAGAACTTTAGAGCACGGACAACGTCCAAATTGTGTAACAAACGTTCCTTCTTTGAAACTGGATTCGGACACAAAGAAGGTACAACTATCTCCTGGTTAATATTTTTGTTAGAAACAACTTTAGGAAGAAAACCAGGCTTAGTACGCAAAACCACCTTATCTGCATGGAACACCAGATAAGGAGGAGAACACTGCAGAGCAGATAACTCTGAAACTCTTCTAGCAGAAGAAATTGCAACCAAAAACAAAACTTTCCAAGATAGTAACTTAATATCTATGGAATGTAAGGGTTCAAACGGAACCCCTTGAAGAACTGAAAGAACTAGATTTAGACTCCAGGGAGGAGTCAAAGGTCTGTAAACAGGCTTGATCCTAACCAGAGCCTGAACAAAAGCTTGAACGTCTGGCACAGCTGCCAGTCTTTTGTGTAGTAAGACAGATAAAGCAGAGATCTGTCCCTTTAGAGAACTTGCAGATAATCCTTTCTCCAAACCTTCTTGAAGAAAGGAGAGAATCTTAGGAATTTTTAACTTATTCCATGGGAATCCTTTGGATTCACACCAACAGATATATTTTTTCCATATTTTATGGTAAATTTTTCTAGTTACAGGTTTTCTGGCCTGAACCAGAGTATCTATCACCGAATCTGAAAACCCACGCTTAGATAAAATCAAGCGTTCAATCTCCAAGCCGTCAGTTGGAAGGAAACCAGATTCGGATGTTCGAATGGACCCTGAACAAGAAGGTCCTGTCTCAAAGGTAGCTTCCATGGTGGAGCCGATGACATATTCACCAGGTCTGCATACCAAGTCCTGCGTGGCTACGCAGGAGCTATCAAGATCACCGAGGCCCTCTCCTGATTGATCCTGGCTACCAGCCTGGGGATGAGAGGAAACGGTGGGAATACATAAGCTAGGTTGAAGGTCCAAGGTGCTACTAGTGCATCTACTAGGGTTGCCTTGGGATCCCTGGATCTGGACCCGTAGCAAGGAACCTTGAAGTTCTGACAAGACGCCATCAGATCCATGTCTGGAATGCCCCATAATTGAGATATTTGGGCAAAGATTTCCGGATGGAGTTCCCACTCCCCCGGATGGAATGTCTGACGACTCAGAAAATCCGCTTCCCAATTTTCCACTCCTGGGATGTGGATCGCAGACAAGTGGCAGGAGTGATCCTCCGCCCATTTAATTATCTTGGTCACTTCTTTCATCGCCAGGGAACTCCTTGTTCCCCGCTGATGATTGATATATGCAACGGTCGTCATGTTGTCTGACTGAAACCTTATGAATTTGGCCTTTGCTAGTTGAGGCCAAGCCCTGAGAGCATTGAATATCGCTCTCAGTTCCAGAATGTTTATCGGGAGAAGAGACTCTTCCCGAGACCATAGACCCTGAGCTTTCAGGGATTCCCAGACCGCGCCCCAGCCCACTAGGCTGGCGTCGGTCGTGACAATGACCCACTCTGGTCTGCGGAAGCTCATTCCCTGTGACAGATTGTCCAGGGTCAGCCACCAACGGAGTGAATCTCTGGTCTTTTGATCTACTTGAATCGTCGGAGATAAGTCTGTATAATCCCCATTCCACTGTCTGAGCATGCACAGTTGTAATGGTCTTAGATGAATTCGTGCAAAAGGAACTATGTCCATTGTTGCAACCATCAATCCTATTACTTCCATGCACTGCGCTATGGAAGGACGAGGAACAGAATGAAGTACTTGACAAGAGCTTAGAAGTTTTGATTTTCTGACCTCTGTCAGAAAGATCCTCATTTCTAAGGAATCTATTATTGTTCCCAAGAAGGGAACTCTTGTTGACGGGGACAGAGAACTTTTTTCTTTGTTCACCTTCCATCCGTGAGATTTGAGAAAGGCTAGGACGATGTCCGTATGAGCCTTTGCTTTTGACAGGGACGACGCTTGAATCAAGATGTCGTCCAAGTAAGGTACTACGGCAATGCCCCTTGGTCTTAGAACCGCTAGAAGAGACCCTAGTACCTTTGTGAAAATCCTTGGAGCAGTGGCTAATCCGAATGGAAGCGCCACAAACTGGTAATGCTTGTCCAGAAAAGCGAACCTTAGGAACTGATGATGTTCCTTGTGGATAGGAATATGTAGGTACGCATCCTTTAAATCCACGGTATTCATAAATTGATTTTCCTGGATAGTAGGTAGGATCGTTCGAATAGTTTCCATTTTGAACGATGGTACCCTGAGAAATTTGTTTAGGATCTTTAGATCCAAAATTGGTCTGAATGTTCCCTCTTTTTTGGGAACTATGAACAGATTGGAATAAAAACCCATTCCTTGTTCTCTTATTGGAAATGGATGTATTACTCCCATCTTTAACAGGTCTTCTACACAATGTAAGAATGCCTGTCTCTTTATTTGATTTGAAGATAATTGAGACCTGTGGAACCTTCCCCTTGGGGGTAGTTCCTTGAATTCCAGGAGATAACCTTGAGAAACTATTTCTAGCGCCCAAGGATCCTGAACATCTCTTGCCCAAGCCTGAGCAAAGAGAGAAAGTCTGCCCCCCACTAGATCCGGTCCCGGATCGGGGGCTATCCCTTCATGCTGTTTTGGTAGCAGTGATAGGCTTCTTGGCCTGCTTACCCTTGTTCCAGCCTTGCATTGGCTTCCAGGCTGGTTTGGGTTGTGAAGTATTACCCTCTTGCTTAGAGGATACAGAATTAGAGACTGGTCTGTTTCTGCGAAAGGGACGAAAATTAGGCTTATTTTTAGCCTTAAAAGACCTATCCTGTGGGAGGGCGTGGCCCTTTCCCCCAGTGATGTCTGAAATAATCTCTTTCAAATCAGGTCCAAATAATGTTATACCTTTGAAAGGAATGTTAAGCAATTTTGTCTTGGAAGACACATCCGCTGACCAAGACTTTAGCCAAAGCGCTCTGCGCGCCACGATAGCAAACCCTGAATTTTTCGCCGCTAATCTAGCTAATTGTAAAGCGGCATCTAAAACAAAAGAGTTAGCCAATTTAAGTGCTTGAACTCTGTCCATAACCTCCTCATACGAAGATTCTTTATTGAGCGATTTTTCTAGTTCTTCGAACCAGAAACACGCTGCCGTAGTGACAGGAACAATGCATGAAATTGGTTGTAGAAGGTAACCTTGCTGTACAAAAATCTTTTTAAGCAAACCCTCTAATTTCTTATCCATAGGATCTTTGAAAGCACAACTATCTTCGATAGGAATAGTAGTGCGTTTGTTTAGAGTAGAAACCGCCCCCTCGACCTTGGGGACTGTCTGCCATAAGTCCTTTCTGGGGTCGACTATAGGAAATAATTTCTTAAATATAGGGGGGGGAACAAAAAGGTATGCCAGGCCTTTCCCACTCTTTATTTACTATGTCCGCCACCCGCTTGGGTATAGGAAAAGCGTCGGGGGGCACCGGAACCTCTAGGAACTTGTCCATCTTACATAATTTCTCTGGAATGACCAAATTGTCACAATCATCCAGAGTAGATAACACCTCCTTAAGCAGTGCGCGGAGATGTTCTAATTTAAATTTAAAAGTCACAACATCAGGTTCAGCTTGATGAGAAATTTTTCCTGAATCTGACATTTCTCCATCAGACAAAACCTCCCTCATGGCCCCTTGAGATTGGTGTGAGGGTATGTCAGAACAGTTATCATCAGCGTCCTCTTGCTCTTCAGTGTTTAAAACAGAGCAATCGCGCTTTCTCTGATAAGTAGGCATTTTGGATAAAAGATTTGCTATGGAGTTATCCATTACAGCCGTTAATTGTTGCATGGTAATAAGTATTGGCGCACTAGATGTACTAGGGGCCTCCTGTGTGGGCATAACTGGTGTAGACACAGTAGGGGATGATGTAGTATCATGTTTACTCCCTTCATTGGAGGAATCATCTTGGGCAATATCATTATCTGTGGCATTACTGTCCTTACTTTGTTTGGACACTATGGCACAATTATCACATAAATTTAAATGGGGAGACACATTGGCTTTCATACATATAGAACATAGCTTATCTGATGGTACAGACATGTTAAACAGGCTTAAACTTGTCAACAAAGCACAAAAAACGTTTTAAAATAAAACCGTTACTGTCACTTTAAATTTCAAACTGAAAACACTTTATTACTGAATATGTGAAAAAGTATGAAGGAATTGTTCAAAATTCACCAAAATTTCACCACAGTGTCTTAAAGCATTAAAAGTATTGCACACCAAATTTCAGAGCTTTAACCCTTAAATTAACGGAACCGGAGCCGTTTTTACATTTAACTCCTATACAGTCCCAGCTATATGCTTTGCTGAGACCCAACCAAGCCCAGAGGGGAATACGATACCACAAGACGCCTTCTATAAGCTTTTTCAGTGATTCTTAGTTCCTGACACATGCATCTGCATGCCTTGCTCTCCAAAAACAACTGCGCATTATTGGCGCGAAAATGAGGCTCTGTCTATAACTAGAAAGGCCCCCATCTGAAAAAGGTGTCCAACACAGTGCCTGCCGTTTTCCTAAACGTTTCCCAAAGATTATAACACCAATAATTAGTTAGAATCTGTATAATATGCCTAGTAAAGCAATCGTTTTAGCCCAGAAAAATGTCTACCAGTTTTTAAGCCCTTCTTGAAGCCCTTTATTCTTTTATGTTAAACTAAGAAAATGGCTTACCGGTCCCCATGAGGGGAAATGACAGCCTTCCAGCATTACATGGTCTTGTTAGAAATATGGCCAGTCATACCTTAAGCAGAAAAGTCTGCTAACTGTTTCCCCCAACTGAAGTTACTTCATCTCAACAGTCCTGTGTGGAAACAGCAATCGATTTTAGTTACTGTCTGCTAAAATCATCTTCCTCTTACAAACAGAAATCTTAATCCTTTTCTGTTTCAGAGTAAATAGTACATACCAGCACTATTTTAAAATAACAAACACTTGATAGAAGAATAAAAACTACATTTAAACACCAAAAAACTCTTAACCATCTCCTTGGAGATGTTGCCTGTACAACGGCAAAGAGAATGACTAGGGTGGGCGGAGCCTAGGAGGGATCATGTGACCAGCTTTGCTGGGACTCTTTGCCATTTCCTGTTGGGGAAGAGAATATCCCACAAGTAAGGATGACGCCGTGGACCGGACACACCAATGTTGGAGAAAAAAGCCTTTTGGAGTCACTTTCTGAGCCACAGGACCCTCTCACATGAATCTGCATGCACTGCCTTGTAAATCAACTGTGCAGCTGAAGCACCAAAATGAGGCTTCCTCCCTCAGCACACTAGAGTGAAGGGGCCTTCCTGACTAGATATAGGTGTCTAAAACAAGCCAGATCAATAAAAAACGTTCCCCAGTGTATGTGAGCTTATAAAATATTTCAAATGGTATAATATTGTAATAAAAACCAATCGATTTTGCCCCTAACAGTGTCTACCAGCATAAAAAACAAAAAGGGGAAGCCTGTTATCTTTTTTGCTGAGGTGAAAGAAAAATGGCTTACCGTTTCCCCTGAGGGGAAATATGACTGTCATCTAGCATTAGCCTGTGTTGTTAGAAGGAGACTAGTCATACCTGAAGCAGATGAGTCTGCAAACTGTTACCCCCAACTGAAGTTCTCTTGTTTCAACAGTCCTGCGTGATAACAGTAATGGATTTTAGTTACTGGTGCTAAAATCATAGCCCTCTTAAACAGAAATCTTCATCACTTTTCTGTTATAGAGTAAATAGTACAAGCCAGCACTATTTTAAAATAACAAACTCTTGATAGAAGAATAAAAAACTACAACTAACACCACAAACTCCTCGCCATCCCCGTGGTAGATGCTACTTGTTCAGAGCGGCAAGGAGAATGACTGGGGGGCGGAGCCAGAGGGGGAGCTATATGGACAGCTCTTGCTGTGTGCTCTCCTTGCCTTTCCCTGTGGGGGAGAATATTTCCCACAAGTAATGGATGACGCCGTGGACCGGACACACCAATGTTGGAGAAAGGAGATTCACAAGAAAGAGCAGATAATTCAGAAACTCTTCTAGCAGAAGAGATAGCCAAAAGGAACAACACTTTCCAAGAAAGCAATTTAATGTCCAAAGAATGCATAGGCTCAAACGGAGGAGCCTGCAAAGCCTTCAAAACCAAATTAAGACTCCAAGGAGGAGAGATTGATTTAATTACAGGCTTGATACGAACCAAAGTCTGCACAAAACAATGAATATCAGGAAGTCTAGCAATCTTTCTATGAAATAAAACAGAAAGAGCAGATATTTGTCCTTTCAAGGAACTTGCAGACAAACCTTTATCCAAACCATCCTGAAGAAACTAAAATTCTAGGAATTCTAAAAGAATGCCAAGAGAATTTATGAGAAGAACACCATGTAATGTAAGTCTTCCAAACTCGATAATAAATCTTTCTAGAAACAGATTTACAAGCATGTAACATAGTATTAATCACCGAGTCAGAGAACCCTCTATGACTAAGCACTAGGCGTTCAATTTCCATACCTTCAAATTTAATGATTTGCGATCCTGATGGAAAAACGGACCTTGAGATAGAAGGTCTGGCCTTAATGGAAGTGGCCAAGGTTGGCAACTGGACATCCGAACAAGATCTGCATACCAAAACCTGTGAGGCCATGCTGGAGCCACCAGCAGCACAAACTATTGCTCCATGATGATTTTCAATATCACTCTTGAAGAACTAGAGGCGGAAAAATAATATAATATAAGCAGGTTGATAACCCCAAGGAAGAGTTAATGCATCCACTGCTTCCGCCTGAGGATCCCTGTACCTGGACAGGTATCTGGGAAGTTTCTTGTTTAGATGAGATGCCATCAGATCTATTTCTGGAAGCCCCCACATCTGAACAATTTGAGAAAACACATCTGGGTGAAGAGACCACACTCCCGGATGTAATGTCTTAAGACTTAGATAATACGCTTCCCAATTGTCTATACCTGGGATATGAACTGCAGAAATTAGAAAGGAACTGGATTCCGCCCAAACAAGTATCCGGAATACTTCTTTCATAGCTTGAGGGCTGTGAGTCCCACCCTGATGATTGACATACGCCACAGTTGTGACATTGTCTGTCTGAAAACAAATGAATGGTTCTCTCTTCAATAGAGGCCAAAACTGAAGAGCTCTGAGAATCACACGGAGTTCCAAAATATTGATTGGTAATCTCGCCTCTTGAGATTTCCAAACCCCTTGTGCTGTCAGAGATCCCCAAACAGCTCCCCAACCTGAAAGACTCGCATCTGTTGTGATCACAGTCCGGGTTGGACGAACAAAAGAGGCCCCTAGAATTATACGATGGTGATCTAACCACCAAGTCAGAGAAAGTCGAGTATTGGGATTTAAGAATATCAATTGTGATATCCTTGTATAATCACTGCACCATTGATTCAGCATACAAAGCTTAAGAGGTCTCATATGAAAACGAGCAAAGGGGATCATGTCCGATGCTGCAGTCATGAGACCTAAAACTTCCATGCACATAGCTACTGAAGGGAATGACTGAGACTGAAGGTTCCGACAGGCTGAAACCAATTTTAAATGTCTCTTTTCTGTCAGAGACAAGGTCATGGACACTGAATCTATCTGGAAACCTAAAAAGGTTACCTTTGACTGAGGAATCAAAGAACTTTTTGGTAAATTGATCCTCCAACCATGTTTTTAAAGAAACAACACTAGTTGATTCGTGTGAGATTCTGCAGAACGTAAAGACTGAGCTAGTACCAAGATATCGTCCAAATAAGGAAACACTGCAATACCCCGCTCTCTGATTACAGAGAGTAGGGCACTGAGAACCTTTGAAAAGATTATTGGAGCTGTAGCTAGGCCAAAAGGAAGAGCAACAAATTGGTAATGCTTGTCTTGAAAAGAGAATCTCAGGAACTGATAGTGATCTGGATGAATCGGAATATGAAGATATGCATCCTGTAAGTCTATTGTGGACATATAATGTCCTTGCTGAGCAAAAGGCAGAATAGTTCTTATAGTCACCATTTTGAATGTTGGTACTCTTACATAACTATTCAAAATGTTTAGATCCAGAACTGGTCTGAATGAATTTTCGTTCTTTGGGACAATGAATAGATTTGAATAAAACCCCAGACCCTGTTCCTGAAACGGAACTGGCATGATTACCCCTGATAACTCCAGGTCTAAAACACACTTCAGGAAAGCCTGGGCTTTCTCTGGGTTCACTGGAATGCGTGAGAGAAAAAAAATCTTCTCACAGGCGGTCTTACTCTGAAACCTATTCTGTACCCCTGAGAGACAATACACAGCCTGCAAAACCCTTTCTCCCGTAGGCTGCTTTAACAGAAGCAAAAACTCGTTAATTTTTTTTTTTTAGGAAGAGAGAGATTTAAGGAGGAACAGGTAGCCGCCCTACCAATCTGATCCAGAGAGGCTTCATTTTAGAAGACTTAAAGAGGACATCACTGTTCTCGAAGAATGAGCCATAATCCTCTGAGGAGACCTGTGTCCCGCTGACACATATGCCAAGTGCATGATTCACCACAACTAAAAGATAAGGAAGTCTAAGACGCCGTCTGACCCTTACGCTTCCCAGATAGATAACAGAGGGGGGGGGGGGGAAACTGTCAATTCCTATGTAGCCTGAAGATAGAACTTGAAGGGACGACTCAATATTATGTATAAAAACATAATAGGACATAAGAATCACAATTTCTTGATTGAAGTTGCGATTTGATACAACCTTAGGAGGAAATCCTAACTAGGTTCGTAGAACAGCTTTGTTATCATAGACCACCAGATAAACAGGGTCGCATAAAAAGGTCAGAATCTCAGACACTTCTGCACGCAGAAACAATAGTTAGATGCAAGGAATCTTCCAAGATAACTTAAAATCAACCTCATGCATAGGTACAAAAGTATTTTGATGCCAAACCGAAAGGAGATCTAAGCTCCAAGAAGGAGCATTTGATAGACACACAGGCCTGATCGTAGTCAGAGACTTAACAAAAACGGTGCAGTAAGCACAGAAAGGGCCAAAACTGTCCCAACAAGAAACCAGCTAAGAGTTCTTTCTCCAGACCTTTCTGGAGGAAGGAAAAAATCCCTGCAGACTTGAATAGTGCGTCAGGGTATACCACGCTCTTCACAGAAGAAGGGGTTACTCCACACCTCATGATAGATGAGGAACCGGCTACGCTCTTCAAGGAGAGGACCAAAACCTCTCAGAAAACCCTCTTTTTGCCAAGACTAAGCATCATCTCGCAGTCCGCCTCAGATAAATAAGATTTGATGAATCAAAGGTGACTCGTACCAGTAGATCCTTGTGACATGGTAACCCTCATGGAGAAGACATCCCCACCAATTGCGAACCACGACCTTCGCGGCCGTAACGGAGCAATCGGTATCAATGACGCCTGCCCCTGCTAGGTTCGAGTCACCACTTAAGGAGTGAAATGGCCGAAAAGGAAAAAGTAAATTTATCCTTATCTGATAAATTAATTTCTTCCTTTGCCCTAATTATTTCTAATTATTTCTAATTAGTGGACCAGAACACCCAGATACTATTATAACTGATAGATTACATCCAATTATTTCCACGATTAATCTTAAACATAGATTATTATTTTTTCCGATTATAGACCTCAGTATAATAAGAGTCTTATCCATCATGACTCTTAAACATTTTAACAGACTAAATTATTTCTAGTACTGTTTTTTGTAGTGTTTTTAACATTGTTTTTAGTATTGTTATTCATGACTGAATTGTTAAATTATTAACATGTTTTATTTCATTTTATTTTTATTCTTATTGTATTTGAAGCACTATTGCTATTTTATATACGTGTATGAGTTCTTTTACTTTGTATATTAAACACCATCTAATTTTATTATCACCATTATTATGAATCACAACTCCCATAAAATGTTTTAAATGTTATCCAACTCTATTGACAAAACATGGCTCCCATAGAATGTTTTAAATGTTATCCAACGAAATAACAACCCTATTAACAAATAGACAAACTTTGAAATTTTCACACATCCGAAATAAGGGGCTTAGGTATGCTATGCAACATGTGCTATCATACCGCTAAAAAACAAACACCGGATATATTGGCATGGAAACCGGCAATGTTAGTAAACAATAAGTGTACCGGAAGTGACGCAATACGTAATGACGTCACTTCCACTTTTCCGCTTGTGTACAAACATCCGGTCCATCGATCGCAACAAGCTCAATGATTTAAACCAACGAATTATATGAATTAAACATTCAAGCAATTGAATTTGACATAATTTGGATAACATAAAAACATATTTGAAAAAAAGGGGTATAGCAAAAATGGAAAAAGGGGTATAAGAACTACTTCCGGGTCACGCTAGTATAGCGTTTTTGGCGCCAAAAATACGATCTTTTGATTGGTACAGAGTACCTTAACTAGCCACCATAGCTCACCCTAAAATATAGTCTTGAGAAAGGCCTAACAAAGAGGCCGAAACGCGTTGCCAGAAATTGGTGAGCAACTTTCTAATATTTTTATCACATTTGTAGCATTATTGCACTATGTTATTTTGTTGTTTGCAGGTTTTTTTATAAGGATTGAGTCTTTGTCACAGACCGAACACCTTACAAACAAAACACCAACAACAAACCACCTACTAAGGAGACTCTCAGGAGGATTTTCATCAGTCACTATTTATATTACACACAACAACCAAATACAGAGCAATTCATTGGATATAAATATTTGGATACAAAAATATTTTTTTTCACAATTTGGGTATTTCACAATCACTAAGACACAGAGAAATTTAGATTTTTTGAAATTTGGATTTTTTACACATTTTTTAACATTTTTATATCTAGATATATATTTTTTATTCACCTCAATTTTTTCAATATTTAATTTTTCACCAAAGAGGACACATCAAATAAGGGACTAGAGACTTTTAATCAACTCAATCACCCTAACCGGTTGGTGACATTAGAAACTCAGACCTGTGATTTTATTAGAAATTTATGTCAGCATATTGTGTGTTTATAACGATTATCGACTGTCATTTACTGTTACATGGATCCAAGTTTTTAATTATATTGTTTAATTTTATATCACCAATAAATTTGTATAACTGACAAATTTGTTTAACATTTTAATATCATATATTTTAATATTATACATATAAAATTGTTTACATAGACAGTTAGGCCTATCCGATACTGTCCAGGCCCATTTCCCATAGCCTCTAGTTAGGCGCTTTTTGATATACAACTACCATATTTACCACTTTCAGGGGCAGCTAGGTACCCCATTATCTTAAAGATAATTTGGGATTTTTTTGAGCGCTGTGAGATCATTAAAACAAATTAATTTCTTTTACGATATGAGTCCACGGATTTCATCCTTACTTGTGGTATATCAACCTCCTGCTAACAGGAAGTGGCAAAGAGCACCACAGCAGAGCTGTATATATAGCCCCTCCCCCTTCCCCTCCACCCTCAGTCATTCGGCCGAAGGTATAGGAAGAGAAAAGGAAAGGCTAAAAGGTGCAGAGGTGACTGAAGTTTACAAAGAATATAAAGAAAAAATGTCTTAAAAGAACAGGGTGGGCCGTGGACTCGTCATATCCTAAAATAAATTAATCAGGTAAGCATAAATTTACTTTTCTTTTACAAAGATATGACGAGTCCACGGATTTCATCCTTACTTGTGGGAAACCAATACCAAAGCAATAGGACACGGATGAAAGGGAGGGACAAGACAGGAACCTAAACCGAAGGCACCACTGCTTGAAGAACCTTTCTCCCAAAAATAGCCACAGAAGAAGCAAAAAGTATCAAATTTGTAAAATTTGGAAAAAGTGTGAAGGGACGACCAAGTCGCAGCCTTACAAATCTGTTCAACAGATGCATCGTTTTTAAAAGCCCATGTGGAAGCCACAGCCCTAGTAGAATGAGCTATAATTCTTTCAGGAGGCTGCTGTCCAGCAGTCTCATATGCCAGGCGAATGATACTTCTCAGTCAAAAAGAAAGAGGTAGCCGTAGCATTCTGACCCCTACGCTTTCCAGAATAAACAAAGAATAATGAAGATGATTGACGGAAATCCTTAGTTGCCTGTAAGTAAAACTTTAAGGCATGGACCACATCCAAATTATGCAACATACGCTCCTTCTTAGAAGAAGGGTTAGGACACAAGGATGGAACAACAATTTCCTGATTAATATTCTTATTTGAAACAACCTTAGGAAGGAATCCAGGTTTGGTACGTAACACCACCTTATCAGAATGAAAAATGAGATAAGGGGAATCACACTGTAGCGCTGAAAGCTCAGAAACTCTTCTAGCAGAAAAAATAGCAACTAAAACCAGAACTTTCCAAGATAACAATTTGATATCCATGGAATGCATGGGTTCAAACGGAACCCCTTGAAGAACTCGAAGAACTAAATTCAAACTCCAGGAAGGAGTAATGGGTCTAAATAAAGGCTTAATTCTAGATAGAGCCTGACAAAAAGACTTAACATCTAGCACATTTGCCAAACGTTTGTGAAACAGAATTGACAAAGCTGAAATCTGTCACTTTAAGGAACTCGCTGATAACCCTTTCTCCAATCCTTCTTGGAGAAAAGACAGAATCCTAGGAATCCTAACTTTACTCCATGAGTAACCCTTAGATTCACACCAATAAAGATATTTACGCCATATCTTATGATAGATTTTTCTAGTGACAGGCTTTCTAGCCTGTATCAAAGTATTGATGACCGAATCAGAGAATCCTCGCTTCAATAAAATCAAGGGTTCAATCTCCACACAGTCAGCTGCAGATAAATTAGATTTGGATGTTGGAAAGGACCTTGAATAAAAAGGTCCTGTCTCAATGGAAGTTTCCATGGTGGCAGAGAGGACATGTCCACTAGATCCGCATACCAAATCCTGTGTGGCCACGCAGGCGCTATCAGGATCACTGAAGCTCTCTCCTGTTTGATTCTAGCAATCACGCGTGGGAGGAGAGGAAAACGGTGGAAACACATAAGCTAGGATGAACAACCAAGACACTGCCAAGGCATCTATCAGTTCGGACTGAGGATTCCTTGACCGGGATCCGTATCTTGGAAGCTTTGCATTGAGATGCCATTAAATCCAATTCCGGTCTGCCCCATCTGAGAATCAATGAGGCAAATACCTCCGGGTGAAGTTCCCACTCAACTGGATGAAAAGTCTGTCGATTTAGAAAATCCGCTTCCCAGTTCTCTACTCCTGGGATGTAGATCGCTGACAGATGACAAGAGTGGGCCTCTGCCAAACTGATTATCTTGGATACTTCTATCATCGCTAAGGAACTCCTTGTTACCCCCTGATGATTGATATATGCCAGTGTCGTGATGTCCGACTGGAATCTGATGAATTTGGCCGAAGCCAACTGAGGCCACGCCTGAAGCGCATTGAATATTGCTCTCAGTTCCAGAATATTGATTGGAAGTAGAGACTCCACCTGAGTCCAAACACCCTGAGCCTTCAGGGAGTTCCAAACTGCACCCCAGCCCAGAAGGCTGGCATCCATTGTCACTATTACCCATGAGGATCTGCGGAAACAAGTCCCTTGGGACAGATGATCCGGCGACAACCACCAAAGAAGTGAGTTTCTAGTCTCTTGATCCAGATTTATCTGAGGAGATAAATCCGCATAATCTCCATTCCACTGTCCGAGCATGAACAGTTGCAGTGGTCTGAGATGAAAGCGAGCAAACGGAACGATGTCCATTGCCGCTACCATTAATCCAATTACCTCCATAAACTGAGCCACTGATGGCCGAGGAATGGACTGAAGTGCTCTGCAAGTATTTAGAATCTTTGATTTTCTGACCTCCGTCAAAAATATTTTTTATGGCTACCGAGTCTATCAGAGTTCCCAGGAAAGGAACCCTCGTCTGTGGAACAAGTGAACTCTTCTCTATGTTCACCTTCCAGCCGTGAGTTCTCAGAAAAGACACCGTGTCCGTGTGAGATTTTGTCAGATGATATGTTGACGCCTGGATCAGAATATCGTCCAGATAAGGCGCCACCACTATGCCTCGCGGTCTGAGAACCGCCAAAAGAGACCCTAGAACCTTTGTGAAGATTCTGGGTGCTGTGGCCAACCTAAAGGGAAGAGCCATGAACTGATAATGTTTGTCCAAGAAGGCAAACCTTAGAAACTGATGATGATCCTTGTGGATAGGAATATGAAGGTAAGCATCCTTCAAGTCCACTGTAGTCATATGTACTGCAACAAGAAGACAGCGCACCTCCAACTCAAGGTATTACTTTATTAAATGCTGAGTGACACACACTAGTAACGTAACTTACTAGAAAGAAGATAAAAACAGGCCTCAATAAAAAAAAAATCACATGAAGTTGTAATCCACAGCTGTTAGCTGAAGCGGCGTTCGTGACTATCCGGATCGGCTTCCAGCGTTCACCCAGTACAAACAGTTCCCGGCCGGTATCAGGGGGGGGTGGCTGGTAAGCTACGTCACAGGCTGCTTTGCAAGACGCTCTTGCAACTGCTGCTACGGATCCACACAAAGACCAAAAGACCTCAACGCGTTTCGCCCGTGACAACCAGCCACACACCCCTGAATCATCTTAGGCACACTTTCTTGACCTAATATATGGTCTTTACAATGTAAGGCTCTTTCAGTACAAGAGTTACACAATGTTAGAGGGGGTTGCACAATAGCTTCTAAACACAAAGAACAATGAGATTCAGATTCCTCAATGGCAGACATGTTGAACAGACTAATAATCACCACAAAAGTCGTTTAAACACTTATTTATTGCTTAAAATAAACTTTTGAAAAAACGTGTACTGCGCCTTTGAGAAAAGAAAAAGTGAACAATTTTCCCAAAATGCTTAAATAACGTTAAATAAATCTAAATTTAACATTAAAATCGTTGGTTCATACAAAAATTACTGCACCCAGAAGGGCAGAAATAAGGCTCTTAAAATACTTTAAAACAACAATTTGTCAATAGTCAAAAATACCCTCTGCACCTCGCCACAGCTCTTCTGTGGCGCCTACCTGCCCCCAGGGTACTTCGAAACAACTTTCCAACACTCCAGAACAACTTGCTACAGCCAGGAGCCACCGGAGTTACTGCTTGCTGCTGTCTAGCCTGAAGGAAGTGCGCATCTGAGCGCGCGAAAGTAAGCCCCACCCCTTAAGGTCAATGCCGGAGTAGGCCCAAACACAACCGCATGGCAAAGCGGTTTTACACCTGAGTGATGCAACACAAAATAACCCTTTAAATACACCATCAAACATATGGATGTTAAATGCCAAAAATAAAAACGTTATACATTTTTTTCCTTGTCTCTCCCATGTCACATAATGCCCCTAAAGTCAACCATTATAATAAAATCTAGGGACTCCAGTAATACCACTCTTGTAAATTAGGATTACTGCTTACCCCATTCCCATACAGGGAAATAACTGCCAGCCAGTTCTGATATACCAAGTCTCCTCAGAATAAAAAGGCTGCACATACCTTAATGCTGCTTGTAGCAAGAAACCGGTCTCCACACTGAAGATGTCTCATGGTTACCTTCAGAAGTCTTGTGGGAACCAGCGTGGATCTTAGTTACAACTGCTAAGATCATCAACCTCAGGGCAGAAATCTTCTTTCATATCCCCCTGAGGAAAATAGTACTCACCGGTACCATTTAAAATAAAAAACTTCTTGATTGAAGAAACTAAAACTAACACCTCACTTTACCATGTCTTCCTAGTATAACACAGGCAAAGAGAATGACTGGGGGTGGAGGGGAAGGGGGGGGCTATATATATATACAGCTCTGCTGTGGTGCTCTTTGCCACTTCCTGTTAGCAGGAGGTTAATATCCCACAAGGATGAAATCCGTGGACTCGTCATATCTTTGTAAAAGAAAATTGTATTAAACCTCCAAGGCACCGCTAATGCAGCCAATAACTCCGCCTGAGGATCCCTAAACCACAACCCATCTGTGGAGACGGGACGTCCTGAGATTCTCATCCGGCGTCCCCTTCCAGTTACAAATAACCAACCACCCCTCGGATGGAGACCTTATCCCCAGAAAAAGGGAATGTCTGAAGAGAACATCCGACCCGGATGACCCCACCCGGAGAGTGGATCACTAACAGAGAACAGTATTGGGCTTCCACCCTCTACCAAACCCAAGATACTACCCTCAGTGCTAGAGAGTCTCTTGAAGACTGACCAGAATCTATGGACTGGGACTAACCCAGTAAAATAAAACCTCAGAGCAAAGGGATTGCCTGAAGATATATAAAGTAAAACGGGAGGGAAACCTCCTAAGTCCACGGACCCCATGCTCTCTTAGCACGCTCTCACCATCCTGACGGACTGCAACCAAAGTCAAAACCGCCCCGGATGAATATGAAAAATGTCCCTCAGGACAAGATCATCAGGACAAAGACACTAGAGAGCAATTCTCTCAATCAGTAGTCCAGGGAAATTTGTTAAGACAGATTTGAAACAGCGCCACTCCACTGTCTCAGCATACACTGAGCTTTAGCTGAGGTGAGAGCTGGAAAAAAAGACAGAAGCCCAAGATGAACCCCATGACAAATCCACACCACCCAACACAGAGCTAGCGATGGCCTGAAGGAGGTATGGAGGTAACTCATAACTTCACAAGTCCGATAGAAGAGTCTCCATGCCTATGAAGAGTAAATTAGCATCCAGGAATCCACTCTGGTGCCTACACCAGAAAACTCAGGTCTATATATACACACATCCATCCCTGAGGATCGAGGAAGACAGATGAAATCTCTAATTAACTTCTATTAGACAAGACAATGGTGGATGAACCAGAATTGTCTAAACAAGAGAAGCTACCGCCAGATCTGGATTCTGCTCACTGCCAAAGGAAAACCTATAAGCAGTAGCGATAGAAAAAAATGGAAGGAGCAATGTACTGGAGTGCTGATCCAGAAATGACAACCTTAGGAACTGGAAGTGTTCCCTGAGGAGGAATGAAAGGTATGATATCCTAACTCAACAGTGCTCCTGCACGGCTCTACCCGAACCAATGGTAGAGTGAACCTTATAGTCTCCCTCTAGAACGAGGAGGCATGAAAAGCTTGCTTAACTACTTTAGGACCCAAATAGGATGGGAGTCACCTCCCTCTATACAACCCTGAAAAAACGGTTCGAAATAATCTCAAACCTCACTACAATAGGCCCCGGGCCAATGATTACAAAGGAGAACAAAAAAAAAAAAACCTGTGTCCACCTAAACTGGCTTCCTTCTGTCTGTCTGTCTGGAAGACAGGATCAAATGAAGAAAAACTGCAATGAAAGGCTGAAATTTGAAGTCTAGCTAAGACCTCTAGGCCCCATGGATCCTGTACGACCCTGAATCAGCGTCCGTGATCCAATATAGGACCTAGAACTGCTTGGCCTTATACCAGGACTGAGTCGGCTTCCAAAAACACTTGGAATGCTCAGGATTAGCCGAGATCTGACGCTGGAGCAGTAACAAGAATAAGAGATAGAAAATTGTCTCTCTCCAAACTGTAAAACCGCAGAATAGAGGAAACCAAAATTAAATCTTACACTTAAGCAGAAGAAAAGATTAGATTTAAAAAAGTCATCTCTGACAGAGCGATTCAAGTCCCGAACAGGAAAAAAACCTGAAGCCCTAGTTTTGGGGTTAGAAACCTAGATAAAAGAATTATAAGTTCCAAGACCTTCATTCTTTCTCGAAAATATCGAGGGAACCATCACCTTGAATCAAGACAGAGGTTGTCGCAGTTTCTAGAGACTTTCCTATTGGAGCATCTAAGTCGTCAGTACATAAATATCCCTTGACAAAACATCTTCTTAAAAAAAAAAAAAAAAAGAGTTTCCTCTTATAACCAAGAGCTCTAAGAATAAACTATCCTTAAATGGAATGTAAAAAAACAATATTTCCACAGCACCAATAAATCAGGAAAAAAGTTTAACAAACTTGTCTTTTATTAATCCATTTCAGCTTCTACAAAGCACTGGCACACAGCAGCATTAAGCGACGTTTCTGGCTGTTAACCCTTACTCATGCTCATACAGAACACCTGTTAGCTGCTCCTAAAGTACCATATGATGTTAACCCTTAACACACCTTTAACACACCTAATTACAATTGTTTTTTTTACAGTCTACAGAGAGGTGTTTGCAGTGGCCCTCTGCCACGAGCATCAGGTGTGTGCGGTCTATCATTTGGGAACTGTCTTAAATGGAATAGTAAAGTTATAGGCAAGTGCACAAAAAGAGCTATCCAAGTAAGGGTGGGCAACAATACAACCCCCTTATAGAGCCCGGAACTGGGATCTTAAAATTGAAATAGACGAAAGGGAAGAGGATCTCCATCCTTCACCAACCGCCTAATTAAATTCACCATCTGATTTAGTGTTCTGAGATTCGACAGGTAGATCAGTACTAGACATCTCTAATATCGTCAAAACCTCTCTCAGAAGCAAGCGCAGGCGTGCAACTCTAAATCTAAAGGCGAAATCCTCCTCTGCCGGAGGAATAGAAGTAGCAGGCTCCAAACCAGAAGGTCCGTACTCTGAAGCCTCAGAGAGAAACGCACCCTCAGATGACTGATCTGATAAAACAGTCAATTTAAATGATGCTCCCTGGGCCGGAGTGCATGGATTACTTCTATATTTGTGCGTAGCAGTAAGAGGCAAAGCAAGGCCACAGACATTGATATACAAACTGTGCAGTAACGTCTGGTGGAAAAAGGCCCCCTCCAGATGGAGGACTAGTGGCGCAAGGGGAAACTGCATGTGTAGGGGGGGGGGGGGGGACACCTCACGGGACGAAGGGTCCTCAGAGGCGGAACGTTCAGTGGCATCTAACATCTCAACATTGGTTGATGAAAACACCCTGTTGCGACATATGGAACATAATTGAGAGGGCTGGACTACCCGGGCCTCCTCACAATATACACAGGTATCAAATTCTGTCGTAGAGGGATCATCCTCTAAAAACTCAATCCTACATAAGTAGGTAATCTTATTTAAATCAAAGAAAAAAACAACTGGCACCTATACCCCCAATGGCTGGGGCACTCACCACCTTCTATAACCCAGACAATATAGAGAAAATGATCTCCTCTCCGTAGTCACTCGGTCAGGAAAAGGAAACCGTGACCACTACCGGTTGCACAGTGCGCAATGCAAGACCGCCCCTGCTAAAGGAAAAGCGTGTCAAGCTTAATAAAACTATGCAGCTCTCAAAGTAAAAGAGCAACCTGTACATCCCATGTCAGTCTTTGAGCTCAAAATATCTCACACATATAAGCAGCATAAATCAAACAAATATGATTAACACCCCACTGTTCAACAATCCTCCCTCAGGAGATATTAACCCTTGATTCCATAAAGGTAAAGGAGTCCCACTGTGACCCTGTCTTCTAGAGTTAACATATGTATAAAAAATTAAACTATCTTACCGGAATCTATGCCATGGAACAGAAATGCAGTCCTTCAAGTGTGACAGACTGTAGCATCGCTTCTGACATGGACTTGAGAGATAAAAAGCAGGCAGTGAAACTCGTCAACACGGATTGCTTAGGAGCTGTTAATATGAGTATGGATGTTGTCGCAGAAAGACTCTCCCAGCATCTCCAGACTAACTTTCATCAATGCTCTCACTGAGAGGCTGACAAGACTACTTAAAACTCAAGTACTATTTCGAAAGGTAGATACCCTTCATAAGGAACTACTCTGAATCTTCTGACACTTCTCTGCCAACCTCCTGTGACAAAAGGCAAAGAATGACTGGGGGATGAGGGAAGTAGGGGAGATATTTAAAGTGAAGTTAAAGTTTTCTTACTTTGAAGACATCAATGCATCAAATAATAGTAGAAGAAGCTAAATCGCCAAGTTTATTTTAATATTCTTTAAATATTTTGATAGTTTTTAAAAATATATATATTTGCTTACCGTTTCCATGAAAACTCCTCCCAACCACTACTTCCTGATTTTCTTTGCTGTGACGTATAGAGCGGTCCTACCCGCTCTATACGGATCTCTAAAGCGCGTTCACGATGATCGTCACTAATGCGCATGCGCAAATCTGCGAATTCTCCAGCTACTGCGATACTCTGAAATCCATAAAAGCAGACAATGTAATGCAGGTATTCATAATAAAATTGCAAAACTGGAGCGCGCTTTGATTCCAATATGGATAATAAAACTATAGTGCATGCGCAGTTTAAAAAGGAGGCGGGTGACGTAGTTTGACGTCCGTCTGACGGCCAGAATTTCAATTGGATGTTTTCACAACCTGGTCCAGTAAAAAAAAATAAAAAAATTACGGGTTGAATTGACTAAGCTTAAAAAATAGTTTGGTTACGGCTATAACTTCATTTACCGATAATTTTGAAAAACTTGATGAAAGTCGTAATTATTTGGGACAAAGAATGTAACTCCAGATCGTCAAATAGGTAACTTTACCTTCACTTTAAGCCTTTGGCTGGGGTGTATTTGCCTCCTCCTGGTGGCCAGGTTCAGTATTTCCCAAAAGTAAGGAATGCAGCTGTGGACTCTCCCTGTATTAAAAAGGAAATTCCTATTAGGGCTGCACGATTAACCGCACATGCGGTTTTAAACCGCGATTAATCGCTGCAGTTTAAAAACCGTGAGAGTACGCAATTTTCATGAAAAAAAAAACATTTTTTATTCTTCATGAAAACGGAGGCGGAGACGGAGGATGATAGGCGGACCAGGGTGCGTCCGTGGGCGGACCTGAGAATGCCCGCGAAATGGCCATTCTTGCCGAGAATTCTGAGTGTGTGGCAGCAACTGGCTTTCATCCTGCAGTCATCTGGGACTATTGTGGCGGTGGGACAGCTCAAACTTGTGAGCTGCACTTATATTTATTTATATACAGAACTTCACAAGTCATACTGCTGTAAAGACAGCAATTTTCAGGTTTCTCCATGCTTACACTCACTGCTTCATATGTTAATCATACCACTGTGTCCACACTGTTAGAATGACTGTCCAATAAAACATGACAATGTTGTGTGAACTTGTGTGTCATAAGACCTAATAACTGGCTAGTGGCTACTATTTAATCACATCACAGGAAGCAAATTTTATTGCAACTACTTTTTGTTTTGTATTTTTATGCTCAAATAGTGTATTGGACATTGATAAAGATGTACATTAAGATTCTGTAGTGTTAAATAAAGGTGTTATAGTCATTTAAAAAAAAAAAAAAAATTGCGATTAAATTGCACTCGCGTTTTTTTTTCTCCAAAAAATAATCACAATTTATTTTTTTTGCCATATCGCCCAGCCCTAATTCCTATTAAACATTTTTATTACCTCTTCATCTCTCAGTCCTTCCTCTTCCATTACTTTTTCTAGCCTCTTCTGCCTGAGAAAAAAAAAAAAAATATAAATAAAAAAGGTAGAAGTAATATGCATCATAAAACATGATCATTGTTATCCAGCAACTTAGTGTTTCTAAACTCAAGTGTGCCATGTAACCCTAAAATGCCAGTTAAATGGCTGTGTCATTGTGATTATCTCACGTATTCATGGAGAGAAATCCTTTAACATTAAAGCGTTATTGGCGTACTGGAATTTAGAAAAAACATAATTTATGCTTACCTGATAAATTTATTTCTCTTGTAGTGTATCCAGTCCACGGATCATCCATTACTTTAGGGATATTCTCCTTCCCAACAGGAAGTTGCAAGAGGATCACCCACAGCAGAGCTGCTATATAGCTCCTCCCCTCACTGCCATATCCAGTCATTCGACCGAAACAAGACGAGAAAGGAGAAACCATAGGGTGCAGTGGTGACTGTAGTTTAATTAAAATTTAGACCTGCCTTAAAAAGGACAGGGCGGGCCGTGGACTGGATACACTACAAGAGAAATAAATTTATCAGGTAAGCATAAATTATGTTTTCTCTTGTTAAGTGTATCCAGTCCACGGATCATCCATTACTTGTGGGATACCAATACCAAAGCTAAAGTACACGGATGATGGGAGGGACAAGGCAGGAACTTAAACGGAAGGAACCACTGCCTGTAGAACCTGTCTCCCAAAAACAGCCTCCAAAGAAGCAAAAGTGTCAAATTTGTAGAATTTTGAAAAGGTGTGAAGCGAAGACCAAGTCGCAGCCTTGCAAATCTGTTCAACAGAGGCCTCATTTTTAAAGGCCCAGGTGGAAGCCACAGCTCTAGTAGAATGAGCTGTAATCCTTTCAGGGGGCTGCTGTCCAGCAGTCTCATAGGCTAAGCGTATTATGCTCCGAAGCCAAAAGGAGAGAGAGGTTGCCGAAGCTTTTTGATCTCTCCTCTGTCCTGAGTAAACGACAAACAGGGCAGATGTTTGACGAAAATCTTTAGTAGCCTGTAAGTAAAACTTCAATGCACGGACTACGTCCAGATTATGCAAAAGACGTTCCTTCTTTGAAGAAGGATTAGGACACAAAGATGGAACAACAATCTCTTGATTGATATTCTTGTTAGAAACCACCTTAGGTAAAAACCCAGGTTTGGTACGCAGAACTACCTTGTCTGAATGAAAAATCAGATAAGGAGAATCACAATGTAAGGCAGATAACTCAGAGACTCTTCGAGCCGAGGAAATAGCCATCAAAAACAGAACTTTCCAAGATAAAAGTTTAATATCAATGGAATGAAGGGGTTCCAACGGAACTCCCTGAAGAACTTTAAGAACCAAGTTTAAGCTCCACGGGGGAGCAACAGTTTTAAACACAGGCTTAATCCTAACCAAAGCCTGACAAAATGCCTTGATGTCTGGAACTTCTGCCAGACGCTTGTGCAAAAGAATAGACAGAGCAGAGATCTGTCCTTTTAAAGAACTAGCTGATAAGCCTTTGTCCAAACCCTCTTGGAGAAAGGACAATATCCTAGGAATCCTAAACTTACTCCATGAGTAACTCTTGGATTCAAACCAATAAAGATATTTATGCCATATCTTATGGTAGATTTTCCTGGTGACAGGCTTCCGAGCCTGTATTAAGGTATCAATGACTGACTCGGAGAAGCCACGCCTTGATAGAATCAAGCGTTCAATCTCCATGCAGTCAGTCTCAGAGAAATTAGATTTGGATGATTGAAAGGACCTTGTATTAGAAGATCCTGCCTCAGAGGCAGAGTCCATGGTGGAAGAGATGACATGTCCACTAGGTCTGCATACCAGGTCCTGCATGGCCACGCAGGCGCTATCAGAATCACGATGCTCTCTCCTGTTTGATTTTGGCAATCAGTCGAGGGAGCAGAGGAAACGGTGGAAACGCATAGGCCAGGTTGAAGAACCAAGGAGCTGCTAGAGCATCTATCAGCGTTGCTCCCGGGTCCCTGGACCTGGATCCGTAACAAGGAAGCTTGGCGTTCTGGCGAGACGCCATGAGATCCAGTTCTGGTTTGCCCCAACGATGGAACAGTTGAGCAAACACCTCCGGATTGAGTTCCCACTCCCCCGGATGAAAAGTCTGACGACTTAGAAAATCCGCCTCCCAGTTCTCTACGCCTGGGATGTGGATCGCTGACAGGTGGCAAGAGTGAGACTCTGCCCAGCGAATTATCTTTGAGACTTCTAACATCGCTAGGGAACTCCTGGTTCCCCCTTGATGGTTGATGTAAGCCACAGTCGTGATGTTGTCCGACTGAAATCTGATGAACCTCAGTGTTGCTAACTGAGGCCAAGCTAGAAGAGCATTGAATATTGCTCTTAACTCCAGAATATTTATTGGGAGGAGTTTCTCCTCCTGAGTCCACGATCCCTGAGCCTTCAGGGAGTTCCAGACTGCGCCCCAACCTAGAAGGCTGGCATCTGTTACAATCGTCCAATCTGGCCTGCGAAAGGTCATACCCTTGGACAGATGGACCCGAGAAAGCCACCAGAGAAGAGAATCTCTGGTCTCTTGATCCAGATTTAGTAGAGGGGACAAATCTGAGTAATCCCCATTCCACTGACTTAGCATGCATAATTGCAGCAGTCTGAGATGCAGGCGCGCAAATGGCACTATGTCCATTGCCGCTACCATTAAGCCGATTACTTCCATGCACTGAGCCACTGACGGGCGTGGAATGGAATGAAGGACACAGCAAGCATTTAGAAGTTTTGATAACCTGGACTCCGTCAGGTAAATTTTCATCTCTACAGAATCTATAAGAGTCCCTAGGAAGGAGACACTTGTGAGTGGTGATAGAGAACTCTTTTCCACGTTCACTTTCCACCCATGCGACCTCAGAAATGCCAGAACTATCTCTGTATGAGACTTGGCAATTTGAAAGCTTGACGCCTGTATCAGGATGTCGTCTAGATACGGAGCCACCGCTATGCCTCGCGGTCTTAGAACCGCCAGAAGTGAGCCCAGAACCTTTGTAAAAATTCTCGGGGCAGTGGCCAACTGTCAGGGTTGAGCACTGTTTCTTTAAGAGACTCTGAAGTTTCTCCTAATTGATTGCTCCTCCTATAAAACAACACAGCACATTGCAATCAGTGCTTGGTATTGTGTTCCAGTATCCACTGAGTACTCCTTGTATTATGCTCTGGATTACAAGTTGTCTAAGCCTCTCTGCCTTATTTGCTAACAGGTTGAAATATCTGCTGGATTTCCTAATACCGGATCCTACTCTCACTTACTTCCTCATTTGATGCCTCTGCAAGATTCCTCAGTGGGGTAAAGGAAGATTTATTACCTTCTCTCAGTGTCTCTCTGCTTCAGCAGCAGCCGCTGCTACATTCCAGGCTGTCAGCTCTGCCCGTGACTTCACACGCTCACTTCCTCCTCATTCAGCATTCACACGCTGCCTGCCTGCTCCACATCAGACTTCTCAGCTCCTGCAGCATTTCAGGTACACTCTCTGCAAATACTACTACTGACTGCTTAGCTTGCTACCACTTACAAATATTGCAGTATTTGATTATACATATTTAGGTAGTATTACGCTCTCCATCCTGAAATTATTCTTTGAGTGTGAATCCAGGATCTGTGTACTTTTCTGCACGCTGAGCCAGAGTGTGTTCTGAATAACTTTACCTTACTTCTACCATAGCCCAGTCTTGCTTGCTTCATTTAACAACCTGTGAATCAGAGTTGTTATTAACAACCTGTTTTTACCATAAGGTGGTCTTATATTTCCCTGTCCAATACTTTAATTATTCTGTCAAAAGGTATACAGTGTGTGTTTATAAAATAAAGATATAGACTGTGTATATTTTGAAATAATAAAACACTTTATTTTTCAGAATCTGCTTGTCAGTAGTTGATTCAATAAATAAAGTGTAACAACCAAATTTTTACTACTGTTGTGTTCCATATAACAAACATTAATTTAGAGTAACATTATATAATACCAAGCCCAAAAAAAAAAAAAAAAAAAAAAAAAATATGGAACCAGTAGATCTTCCACAGGTTGTTTTTAATCTCACTCAAAGGGTTGATCAGTTAGCCCAGGGCTTACACGACTTACAAGTTGAAAATGTTGCACTAAGAAATATTATAAAATAATCCATTGCACTGAAATCTAGTCAATTTGAGACTATGCTTGAACCACAGGTTTCCTTACCAGAGCATTTCTCAGGCAATAGAAAAATGTACAGGCAGTTTAAAAATGCCTGCCACTTACTCTTTTCCATGAAACCCAGGACTTACCCCACTGAGAGAGTGAAGGTTCTGACCACCATATCATTCCTCGGAGGGGAACCAAGAAACTGGGCAGACAAATTCTTTGAGACAGAGGATCCAATTTTAGGATCACTAGAAGCTTTCTTTGCATCCATGGATGCATTATTTCAAGATACAGATATCCAGCTCACAGCTGAATCCTCCATGAGAAGCCTCAAACAAGGCAAAAGACCCGTGGAGGAGTATATCACAGACTTTAAACAGTTTTCTGCTGATTCTCTTTGGAATCCCATAGCCTTGCGGAACCAATTCCGTATTGGTCTCTCTGAGGCTTTGAAAGACGAATTTGCTAGGATTGAACAACCAAAAACTCTAGACGCCTTTATGAGAATGGCTACTCAAATTGACCGCCGCCTCCGTGAGAGAAAAGCGGAAAAATCTGCAACAGATTTAAAACCTAAAATTTCATACTCTGCTACTACCAGTCCTTACTACGCCTCCGCTAAACCTCAGCCTGAGGCAATGGAGATAGGAATCCTCAGAGGACCACTCAGTCCTGAAGAGAAATTACGCCGTAGGATGAAGAATCTTTGTTTATACTGTGCCAGTCCTACTCACAATGTTCAAGACTGCACAGTCTTGTTAAAGTCTAAGAAATGTAAGTTTAAACTTATTAATTCATCTGTACATTCTCAGTTAAAGACATCTTATTGCACGCTGTCTCTTTCTCTACAGCTGGAACAAAGTCTACTGAAAATTGATGACGCTATCATTGATTCAGGGGCTACTGGTAACTACTTAGATCTTCACTATTGTCTTCAGAATCGTATCCCCTTGATCTGCAAGAAGACACCAGTCCCCATCAAAGTAATCGATGGATCACCCATGGTTTCTGGTCCCATAACCCATGAGACCATTCCTGTTTTTGTGAATATCTGTGGACATACAGAATTGATGTCCTTAGATGTCTTACCCTCTCCTCATTTCACTTTGGTTCTTGGGATGAAGTGGTTGCAACTTCATAACCCAACTATTGTTTGGTCCCCTTTTGAAATAAAGTTTAATTCAGATTATTGCAGAAATACTTGTCTCACTGGTCATTTATTAATGCAAACTCATACAACAATAGATAACCTACCCAATGAATATTCTGATTTTAAAGATGTGTTTAGTAAGACAGAGGCAGAGAACTTGCCACCTCATAGGATATATGACTGTCCGACAGACCTTCAACCTGGTGCCAAGATCCCTTACGGTCATCTCTATCCTCTCAGCCCCCCTGAATTGGAGCATTTGAAAGAATATTTAGAGGAGAACTTAAAGAAAGGATTTATTAGAGCTTCCACTTCTCCAGCTGGAGCTGGGATATTCTTCGTGCGAAATAAAGATTCCAGTCTAAGACCCATTATTGATTACCGCGAACTCAATAAATGTACAATTAAGAATCGTTATCCATTACCCTTAATTCCAGAAATGATCGAAAGACTTTCTGATGCCACCATCTTCACCAAGTTGGATTTAAGAGGGGCATATAATTTAATAAGAATAAAGGAGGGCCATGAGTGGCTGACGGCATTCAGGACCAGGTATGGTCTTTTCGAATACCTGGTAATGCCTTTCGGCCTGTGTAATGCCCCTGCTACGTTCCAGCACTTTATCAACGATGTGTTCAGAGATCTGTTGGACGTATGTCTTGTAATATATTTGGATGACATTCTCATTTATTCTAGAACCAGAGAAGAACATGTAAAACATGTTCGTCAAGTTCTTTCCCGGCTTAGAGTGCATAGACTATATGCAAAGCTTGAAAAATGCATGTTCCACACAGATCAAGTATCCTTCTTGGGCTATAACATCTCCCCCTTAGGTATTCAAATGCAGACTGAAAAGGTAAACGCAGTTCTCGATTGGCCTCAACCTAAATCAAGGATGGATGTACAGCGGTTTTTGGGTTTTTCGAACTACTATAGAAAATTCATCAAAAACTTCTCTTCTATAGTCAAGCCTTTAACACTTTTAACTGGCAGTACAACACCTTTCATCTGGAATGCTCAGGCAGAGAAAGCTTTCCAAATTTTAAAAAGAAAATTCACATCAGCTCCCATTTTGCATTTTCCCAAACCTCAGTACCAGTACACGTTAGAAGTCGATTCTTCGGATTATGCAATTGGAGCCGTTCTCTCTCAGCAAAGTTCTTTAAGTCAACCTCTACATCCCATCTCCTTTTACTCCAAATTAATGTCACCTGCTGAAAGAAACTACGCTATCGGAGACAAAGAACTCTTAGCAATCCGCCGATCCCTCGAACATTGGAGACATCTGCTCGAAGGAACTACCATACCTATTAACATCTTTACTGATCATAAAAATTTGCAGTATCTCCAAAGAAACAAAACTCTCTCAGCCCGACAGGTTCGTTGGAGCCTCTATTTTGATCGCTTTAACTTTTCCATCATTTACAGACCAGCAGATAAAAACGGAAAGGCCGATGCCTTATCCCGTTCACTCATAAAATCTGAAGAGCTCCCACTCAGATCCAGCATCATACCTCCTGATTGTTTTGTTGGACTGATAACTCCAATCATCTCTGAACTCAAAACTTACTGCAAAGATGTTCCAATACCTCCTAAACCAGAACTCCATAAGTCTGCCGGATTATATTACCACAGGAGTAAATTGTATCTTCCTCCTCATTTGCAGTTACAGATGATAAAAGCCTCTCATGATACCCCTCTTTCCGGACACCCTGGCATTCGTAGGACTATGGAACGCCTCTCACGAACCTTTTGGTGGCCAAAGATGAGGGAGACTATTCAAGAGTACATAAAGACCTGCAAGGTTTGTACCACCTCCAAACCAGATCGCAAAGCTCCTTATGGATTACTCATGCCTCTTCCTGTTCCCGAAAGACCCTGGTACCATGTCTCCATGGATTTCATCGTTGATTTGCCTCTTTCAAACAAACAAACTACAATATTTGTAGTCATTGACTTATTCACAAAGATGGCTCATTTCATCCCCTATCACAAACTCCCCACTTCCTCTGAAACAGCTCTACTGTTTATTGATAATATAGTCAAGTTACATGGCATACCTCCTATATTAACTAGTGACAGAGGAACACAATTTACCTCAAAATTTTGGACCAAACTATGTGAAGTAACCCAGATCGATCACCGCTTTACTACAGCTTATCACCCCCAAACAAACGGGCAGGCAGAAAGACTGAATCAGTGGCTAGAACATTATTTAAGATGTTATTGTTCTTATCACCAATCAGATTGGATGAAATTCCTATCAATGGCTGAATATGCATACAATAATTCCTTGAACGCCTCCACAAAGATGACGCCCTTCTATGCGAATTATGCCTATCACCCTGACTTCACACAACCCATCTGATTCCCCATTGGTTGATGATATTGTCAATACAATACAAGAAAACTTTAAATTAATTCAAGACAATATTCTTTCAGCACAGAAGACACAGAAACACTACTACGACCTCAGAAGGAGACCATCTCCTGACTATGTTGTGGGTGATTTGGTCTGGTTATCCACAAAAAACTTAAAACTCCAAATACCCTCTAAAAAATTGGCAAGCTTGTTCATAGGTCCATTCCCAATAGAACGCATCATCAATAAGAATGCCATCCGATTACAACTTCCCAACAACATTAAGATTCATCCAACAGTTCACGTTTCCCTTCTAAAACCTTATGCCCGCACAAGGGATCAGCGAATTCTTCTACCACCTGTTGCTACCACCCTCGGTCAGGATGAATATGAAGTTGAATCCATTTTGGATTCCAGATTTTATAAGGGGGTCTTACAATATCTGGTTAGGTGGAAAAATTATTCACCTGACGAGGACACCTGGGAACCCATCACCAACTTGAATGCTCCTCGCCTTACGTCTCAATTTCATCGCAGGCATCCTGATCGACCCCGTCCTACCGCTGTGGAACAGCTTCCTTGAGCGGGGGGTCATGTCAGGGTTGAGCACTGTTTCTTTAAGAGACTCTGAAGTTTCTCCTAATTGATTGCTCCTCCTATAAAACAACACAGCACATTGCAATCAGTGCTTGGTATTGTGTTCCAGTATCCACTGAGTACTCCTTGTATTATGCTCTGGATTACAAGTTGTCTAAGCCTCTCTGCCTTATTTGCTAACAGGTTGAAATATCTGCTGGATTTCCTAATACCGGATCCTACTCTCACTTACTTCCTCATTTGATGCCTCTGCAAGATTCCTCAGTGGGGTAAAGGAAGATTTGTTACCTTCTATCAGTGTCTCTCTGCTTCAGCAGCAGCCGCTGCTACATTCCAGGCTGTCAGCTCTGCCCGTGACTTCACACGCTCACTTCCTCCTCATTCAGCATTCACACGCTGCCTGCCTGCTCCACATCAGACTTCTCAGCTCCTGCAGCATTTCAGGTACACTCTCTGCAAATACTACTACTGACTGCTTAGCTTGCTACCACTTACAAATATTGCAGTATTTGATTATACATATTTAGGTAGTATTACGCTCTCCATCCTGAAATTATTCTTTGAGTGTGAATCCAGGATCTGTGTACTTTTCTGCACGCTGAGCCATAGTGTGTTCTGAATAACTTTACCTTACTTCTACCATAGCCCAGTCTTGCTTGCTTCATTTAACAACCTGTGAATCAGAGTTGTTATTAACAACCTGTTTTTACCATAAGGTGGTCTTATATTTCCCTGTCCAATACTTTAATTATTCTGTCAAAAGGTATACAGTGTGTGTTTATAAAATAAAGATATAGACTGTGTATATTTTGAAATAATAAAACACTTTATTTTTCAGAATCTGCTTGTCAGTAGTTGATTCAATAAATAAAGTGTAACAACCAAATTTTTACTACTGTTGTGTTCCATATAACAAACATTAATTTAGAGTAACATTATACCAACCCGAAGGGAAGAGCTACAAATTGGTAATGCCTGTCTAGAAAGGCAAACCTTAGGAACCGATGATGATCTTTGTGAATCGGTTTGTGAAGGTAGGCATCCTTTAAGTCCACTGTGGTCATGTACTGACCCTCTTGGATCATGGGTAGGATGGTCCGAATAGTTTCCATTTTGAATGATGGAACTGGATGGATCACTCCCATTACTAGGAGGTCTTGCACACAGCTTAGGAATGCCTCTTTCTTTATCTGGTTTGATAACCTTGAAAGATGAAATCTCCCTTGTGGAGGAGAAGCTTTGAAGTCCAGAAGATATCCCTGAGATATGATCTCCAACGCCCAGGGATCCTGAACATCTCTTGCCCACGCCTGGGCGAAGAGAGAAAGTCTGCCCCCCACTAGATCCGTTTCCGGATAGGGGGCCATTCCTTCATGCTGTCTTGGGGGCAGCAGCAGGTTTCCTGGCCTGCTTGCCCTTGTTCCAGGACTGGTTAGGTTTCCAGGCCTGTCTGGAATGAGCAACAGTTCCCTCTTGTTTTGAAGCGGAGGAAGTTGATGCTGCTCCTGCCTTGAAATTTCGAAAGGCACGAAAATTAGACTGTTTGGCCTTTGATTTGGCCCTGTCCTGAGGAAGGGTATGACCCTTGCCTCCAGTAATGTCAGCAATAATTTCCTTCAAGCCAGGCCCGAATAAGGTCTGCCCCTTGAAAGGAATGTTGAGTAATTTAGACTTTGAAGTCACGTCAGCTGACCAGGATTTAAGCCATAGCGCCCTACGCGCCTGGATGGCGAATCCGGAATTCTTAGCCGTTAGTTTAGTCAAATGAACAATGGCATCATAAACAAATGAGTTAGCTAGCTTAAGCGTTCTAAGCTTGTCAATTTCATTCAATGGAGCTGTCTGGATGGCCTCTTCCAGGGCCTCAAACCAGAATGCCGCCGCAGCAGTGACAGGCGCAATGCATGCAAGGGGCTGTAAAATAAAACCTTGTTGAATAAACATTTTCTTAAGGTAACCCTCCAATTTTTTATCCATTGGATCTGAAAAAGCACAACTGTCCTCCACCGGGATAGTGGTACGCTTTGCTAAAGTAGAAACTGCTCCCTCCACCTTAGGGACCGTCTGCCCAAGTCCCGTGTAGTGGCGTCTATTGGAAACATTTTTCTAAATATAGGAGGTGGGGAAAAGGGCACACCGGGTCTATCCCACTCCTTGCTAATAATTTCTGTAAGCCTTTTAGGTATAGGAAAAACGTCAGTACACACCGGCACCGCATAGTATCTATCCAGCCTACACAATTTCTCTGGAATTGCAACTGTGTTAGTCATTCAGAGCAGCTAATACCTCCCCAAGCAATACACGGAGGTTCTCAAGCTTAAATTTAAAATTAGAAATCTCTGAATCAGGTTTCCCCGAGTCAGAGATGTCACCCACAGACTGAAGCTCTCCGTCCTCATGTTCTGCATACTGTGACGCAGTATCAGAAATTGCTCTAACAGCATTTGCGCACTCTGTATCTCTCCTAACTCCAGAGCTATCGCGCTTGCCTCTTAATTCAGGCAATCTAGATAATACCTCTGACAGGGTATTATTCATGATTGCAGCCATGTCCTGCAAGGTAATCGCTATGGGCGTCCCTGATGTAATTGGCGCCATATTAGCGTGCGTCCCCTGAGCGGGAGGCGAAGGGTCTGACACATGGGGAGAGTTAGTCGGCATAACTTCCCCCTCGACAGAACCCTCTGGTGATAATTCTTTTATAGATAAAGACTGATCTTTACTGTTTAAGGTGAAATCAATACATTTAGTACACATTCTCCTATGGGGCTCCACCATGGCTTTCAAACATAATGAACAAGTAGGTTCCTCTGTGTCAGACATGTTTAAACAGACTAGCAATGGGACTAGCAAGCTTGGAAAACACTTTAAAACAAGTTTACAAGCAATATAAAAAAACGTTACTGCGCCTTTAAGAAACACAAATTTTCCCAAATTTTGAAATAACAGTGAAAAAATGCAGTTACACTAACGAAATTTTTACAGTGTATGTAATAAGTTAGCAGAGCATTGCATCCACTTGCAAATGGATGATTAACCCCTTAATACCAAAAACGGAATAACAAATGACAAAAACGTTTTTTAAACAGTCACAACTGCCACAGCTCTACTGTGGCTTTTTACCTCCCTCAATACGACTTTTGAAGCCTTTTGAGCCCTCCAGAGAAGTCCTGGATCATGCAGGAAGAAGCTGGATGTCTGTGTCTAATTTTTGCTGTGCAAAAAAAACGCCAAAATAGGCCCCTCCCACTCATATTACAACAGTGGGAAGCCTCAGGGAACTGTTTCTAGGCAAAATTCAAGCCAGCCATGTGGAAAAACATAATTTATGCTTACCTGATAAATTCCTTTCTTCTGTAGTGTGATCAGTCCACGGGTCATCATTACTTCTGGGATATTAACTGCTCCCCTACAGGAAGTGCAAGAGGATTCACCCAGCAGAGCTGCATATAGCTCCTCCCCTCTACGTCACTCCCAGTCATTCGACCAAGGACCAACGAGAAAGGAAAAGCCAAGGGTGAAGTGGTGACTGGAGTATAAATTAAAAAATATTTACCTGCCTTAAAAACAGGGCGGGCCGTGGACTGATCACACTACAGAAGAAAGGAATTTATCAGGTAAGCATAAATTATGTTTTCTTCTGTTATGTGTGATCAGTCCACGGGTCATCATTACTTCTGGGATACCAATACCAAAGCAAAAGTACACGGATGACGGGAGGGATAGGCAGACTCTTTATACAGAAGGAACCACTGCCTGAAGAACCTTTCTCCCAAAAATAGCCTCCGATGAAGCAAAGGTGTCAAATTTGTAAAATTTGGAAAAAGTATGAAGCGAAGACCAAGTTGCAGCCTTGCAAATCTGTTCAACAGAGGCCTCATTCTTGAAGGCCCAAGTGGAAGCCACAGCTCTAGTAGAATGAGCTGTAATTCTTTCAGGGGGCTGCTGTCCAGCAGTCTCATAAGCTAAACGAATTATGCTACGAAGCCAAAAAGAAAGAGAGGTAGCGGAAGCTTTTTGACCTCTCCTCTGCCCAGAGTAAATGACAAACAGAGAAGACGTTTGTCGGAATTCCTTAGTTGCCTGCAAGTAAAATTTTAGAGCCCGGACTACATCCAGGTTGTGCAGTAGACGTTCCTTCTTTGAAGAAGGATTTGGGCATAAAGAAGGAACAACAATCTCTTGATTGATATTCCTGTTAGTAACTACCTTAGGTAAGAACCCAGGTTTAGTACGCAGGACTACCTTATCCGAATGAAAAATCAAATAAGGAGAATCACAATGTAAGGCTGATAATTCAGAGACTCTTCGAGCCGAGGAAATAGCCATTAAAAATAGAACTTTCCAAGATAACAACTTTATATCAATGGAATGAAGGGGTTCAAACGGAACGCCCTGTAAAACATTAAGAACAAGGTTTAAACTCCATGGTGGAGCAACAGTTTTAAACACAGGCTTAATCCTGGCCAAAGCCTGACAAAAAGCCTGGACGTCAGGAACTTCTGACAGACGTTTGTGTAACAGAATGGACAGAGCTGAGATCTGTCCCTTTAATGAACTAGCAGAAAAACCCTTTTCTAAACCTTCTTGTAGAAAAGACAATATCCTAGGAATCCTAACCTTACTCCAAGAGTAACCTTTGGATTCACACCAATGTAGGTATTTACGCCATATCTTATGGTAAATCTTTCTGGTAACAGGTTTCCTAGTCTGTATTAAGGTACTAATAACTGACTCAGAAAACCCACGTCTTGATAAAATTAAGCGTTCAATTTCCAAGCAGTCAGCTTCAGAGAAGTTAGATTTTGATGTTTGAAGGGACCCTGTATCAGAAGGTCCTGTTTCAGAGGTAGAGACCAAGGCGGACAGGATGACATGTCCACCAGGTCTGCATACCAAGTCCTGCGTGGCCACGCAGGTGCTATTAGAATCACTGATGCTCTCTCTTGTTTGATTCTGGCTATCAATCGAGGAAGCAACGGGAAGGGTGGAAACACGTAAGCCATCCTGAAGTCCCAAGGTGCTGTCAGAGCATCTATCAGGACTGCTCCTGGATCCCTGGATCTGGACCCGTAACGAGGAAGCTTGGCGTTCTGTCGAGACGCCATGAGATCTATCTCTGGTTTGCCCCAACGTCGAAGTATTTGGGCAAAGACCTCCGGATGAAGTTCCCACTCCCCCGGATGAAAAGTCTGACGACTTAAGAAATCCGCCTCCCAGTTCTCCACTCCCGGGATGTGGATTGCTGACAGGTGGCAAGAGTGAGACTCTGCCCAGCGAATTATCTTTGATACTTCCATCATAGCTAGGGAGCTTCTTGTCCCTCCCTGATGGTTGATGTAAGCTACAGTCGTGATGTTGTCCGACTGAAACCTGATGAACCCCCGAGTTGTCAACTGGGGCCAAGCCAGGAGGGCATTGAGAACTGCTCTCAATTCCAGAATGTTTATTGGCAGGAGACTCTCCTCCTGACTCCATAGTCCCTGAGCCTTCAGGGAATTCCAGACGGCACCCCAACCTAGAAGGCTGGCGTCTGTTGTTACAATTGTCCAGTCTGGTCTGCTGAATGGCATCCCCCTGGACAGGTGTGGCCGAGAAAGCCACCATAGAAGAGAATTTCTGGTCTCTTGATCCAGATTCAGAGAAGGGGATAAGTCTGAGTAATCCCCATTCCACTGACCTAGCATGCACAGTTGCAGTGGTCTGAGGTGTAAGCGTGCAAAGGGTACTATGTCCATTGCCGCTACCATTAAGCCGATTACCTCCATACATTGAGCCACTGACGGGTGTTGAATGGAATGAAGAGTGCGGCAAGCACTTTGAAGTCTTGATAGCCTGTCCTCTGTCAGGTAAATCTTCATTTCTACAGAATCTATAAGAGTCCCCAGGAAGGGAACTCTTGTGAGTGGAACGAGTGAACTTTTCTTTTCGTTCACCTTCCATCCATGTGACCTTAGAAATGCCAGCACTAACTCTGTATGAGATTTGGCAGTTTGAAAGCTTGAAGCTTGTATCAGAATGTCGTCTAGGTATGGAGCTACCGAGATTCCCCGCGGTCTTAGTACCGCCAGAAGAGCACCCAGAACCTTTGTGAAGATTCTTGGCGCTGTAGCCAATCCGAATGGAAGAGCCACAAACTGGTAATGCCTGTCTAGGAAGGCAAACCTTAGGTACCGGTAATGATCTTTGTGAATCGGTATGTGCAGGTAAGCATCTTTTAAATCTACAGTGGTCATGTACTGACCCTCTTGGATCATAGGTAAAATTGTCCGAATAGTCTCCATCTTGAACGATGGAACTCTTAGGAATTTGTTTAGGATCTTTAAGTCCAGGATTGGTCTGAAAGTTCCCTCTTTTTTGGGAACCACAAACAGATTTGAGTAAAACCCCTGTCCCTGTTCCGATCGTGGAACTGGATGGATTACTCCCATTAACAAGAGCTCTTGTACGCAGCGTAGAAAAGCCTCTTTCTTTGTCTGGATTGTTGACAATCTTGACAGATGAAATCTCTCTCTTGGAGGAGAGTATTTGAAGTCCAGAAGGTATCCCTGAGATATTATCTCTAGCGCCCAGGGATCCTGAACATCTCTTGCCCAAGCCTGGGCGAAGAGAGAAAGTCTGCCCCCCACTAGATCCGATCCCGGATCGGGGGCCCTCAATTCATGCTGTTTTGGGGGCAGCAGCAGGTTTCCTAGTCTGCTTGCCCTTGTTCCAGGACTGGTTAGGTTTCCAGCCTTGTCTGTAGCGAGCAACAGCTCCTTCCTGTTTTGGTGCAGAGGAAGTTGATGCTGCTCCTGCTTTGAAATTACGAAAGGAACGAAAACTAGACTGTCTAGTCTTGGCTTTGGCTTTGGCTTTGTCCTGAGGCAGGGCATGGCCTTTACCTCCTGTAATGTCAGCGATAATCTCTTTCAACCCGGGCCCGAATAAGGTCTGCCCTTTGAAAGGTATATTAAGCAATTTAGACTTAGAAGTAACATCAGCTGACCAGGATTTTAGCCACAGCGCCCTGCGTGCCTGAATGGCGAATCCTGAATTCTTCGCCGTAAGTTTAGTAAGATGTACTACGGCCTCCGAAATGAATGAATTAGCTAGTTTAAGGACTCTAAGCCTGTCCGTAATGTCGTCCAGAGTAGCAGAACCAATGTTCTCTTCCAGAGACTCAATCCAGAATGCCGCTGCAGCCGTGATCGGCGCAATGCATGCAAGGGGTTGCAATATAAAACCTCGTTGAACAAACATTTTCTTAAGGTAACCCTCTAACTTTTTATCCATTGGATCTGAAAAAGCACAGCTATCCTCCACCGGGATAGTGGTACGCTTAGCTAAAGTAGAAACTGCTCCCTCCACCTTAGGGACCGTTTGCCATAAGTCCCTTGTGGTGGCGTCTATTGGAAACATTTTTCTAAATATCGGAGGGGGTGAGAACGGCACACCGGGTCTATCCCACTCCTTAGTAACAATTTCAGTAAGTCTCTTAGGTATAGGAAAAACCTCAGTACTCGTCGGTACCGCAAAATATTTATCCAACCTACACATTTTCTCTGGTATTGCAACTGTGTTACAATCATTCAGAGCCGCTAACACCTCCCCTAGTAATACACTGAGGTTTTCCAGTTTAAATTTAAAATTTGAAATATCTGAATCCAGTCTGTTTGGATCAGAACCGTCACCCACAGAATGAAGTTCTCCGTCCTCATGTTCTGCCACCTGTGACGCAGTGTCTGACATGGCCCTAATATTATCAGCGCACTCTGTTCTCACCCCAGAGTGATCACGCTTACCTTTTAGTTCTGGTAATTTAGCCAAAACTTCAGTCATAACAGTAGCCATATCCTGTAATGTGATTTGTAATGGCCGCCCAGCTGTACTCGGTGCTACAATATCACGCACCTCCCTCTGAGCGGGAGATGTAGGTACTGACACGTGAGGCGAGTTAGTCGGCATAACTCTCCCCTCGTTGTTTGGTGAAATTTGTTCAATTTGTACAGATTGATTTTTATTTAAAGTAGCATCAATACAGTTAGTACATAAATTTCTATTGGGCTCCACTTTGGCATTGCAACAAATGACACAGGTATCATCTTCTGAATCAGACATGTTTAACACACTAGCAAATAAACTTGCAACTTGGAAATACAATTCAAATAGAATAATATTAAAACGTACTGTGCCTTTAAGAAGCACAGAAGATCTATGACAGTTAAAAATTAATAAATTGAAACAGTTATAGCCTCAATCCTTGTAAACAACACAACTTTAGCAAAGGTTTAATCCCATTAGCAAAGATAACAATTTCTGAAAGCAGGAAACAAATTACAGAATAAAAGTTTTTATTTCAGTCAAACTATAATTCTCACAGCTCTGCTGAGAGTAATTACCTCCCTCAAAATAAGTTTTGAAGACCCCTGAGCTCTGTAGAGATGAACCAGATCATGCAGGGAATACAATGAGTTGCTGACTGAAATATTTGATGCATAGTAAAAGCGCCCCTCCCCCACACACACAGCAGTGAGGGAGAACAGAAACTGACAGAAAAAACAGATTTAAGCAACTGCCAAGTGGAAAAATGGTGCCCAAACATTTATTCACTCAGTACCTCAGCAAATGAAAACGATTTTACATTCCAGCAAAAACGTTAAACATAATCTCTAGTTATTAAACAGCTTTATGTCTTTCTTACAGTGTATTCTAGTGAAGTACCATTCTCCCAGAATACTGAAGTGTAAAGTATACATACATGACATTATATCGGTATGGCAGGATTTTCTCATCAATTCCATTGTCAGAAAATAAAAACTGCTACATACCTCTATGCAGATTCATCTGCCCGCTGTCCCCTGATCTGAAGTTTACCTCACTCCTCAGATGGCCGAGAACAGCAATATGATCTTAACTACTCCGGCTAAAATCATAGCAAAACTCTGGTAGATTCTTCCTCAAACTCTGCCAGAGAGGTAATAACACACTCCGGTGCTATTTTAAAATAACAAACTTTTGATTGAAGATATAAAACTAAGTATAATCACCATAGTCCTCTCACACGACCTATCTAGTTGCTGGGTGCAAGAGAATGACTGGGAGTGACGTAGAGGGGAGGAGCTATATGCAGCTCTGCTGGGTGAATCCTCTTGCACTTCCTGTAGGGGAGCAGTTAATATCCCAGAAGTAATGATGACCCGTGGACTGATCACACTTAACAGAAGAAAAACTAGACCCCAATAAGTTTTATCACCAAACATATGTAAAAAACGATTAAACATGCCAGCAAACGTTTTAAAATACACTTTTATAAGAGTATGTATCTCTATTAATAAGCCTGATACCAGTCGCTATCACTGCATTTAAGGCTTTACTTACATTACTTCGGTATCAGCAGCATTTTCTAGCAAATTCCATCCCTAGAAAAATAATTTAACTGCACATACCTTATTACAGGAAAACCTGCACGCTATTCCCCCTCTGAAGTTACCTCACTCCTCAGAATATGTGAGAACAGCAAAGGATCTTAGTTACTTCTGCTAAGATCATAGAAAACGCAGGCAGATTCTTCTTCTAAATACTGCCTGAGATAAACAGTACACTCCGGTACCATTTAAAAATAAACTTTTGATTGAAGAAATAAACTAAGTATAAAACACCACAGTCCTCTTATGACCTCCATCTTAGTTGAGAGTTGCAAGAGAATGACTGGATATGGCAGTGAGGGGAGGAGCTATATAGCAGCTCTACTGTGGGTGATCCTCTTGCAACTTCCTGTTGGGAAGGAGAATATCCCACAAGTAATGGATGATCCGTGGACTGGATACACTTAACAAGAGAAATCACAAAATTGTTGCACTATTTGTCCCTGTTTTTACAAACTAGAGATAATATAATAACAAAATGTAAAAATGTGAGTGGCACCACTTTTACTGCAGTGCAATTATTACCTGGTATGAGAAAAAAAAACATAATTTATGTAAGAACTTACCTGATAAATTAATTTATTTCATCTTGGCAAGAGTCCATAAGCTAGTGACATATGGGATATACAATCCTACCAGGAGGGGCAAAGTTTCCCAAACCTCAAAATGCCTATAAATACACCCCTCACCCCACCCACAATTCAGTTTAACGAATAGCCAAGCAGTGGGGTGATAAGAAAGGAGTAGAAAGCATCAACAAAGGAAATTTGGAAATAATTGTGCTTTATTCAAAAAATCATAACCACCATAAAAAGGGTGGGCCTCATGGACTCTTGCCAATATGAAAGAAATTTATTTATCAGGTAAATTCTTACATAAATTATGTTTTCTTTCATGTAATTGGCAAGTGTCCATGAGCTAGTGACATATGGGATATCAATACCTAAGATGTGGATCTTCCACTCAAGAGTCACTAGAGAGGGAGGGAATCAAAAATAAAAACAGCCATATTCCGCTGAAAAAATTAATCCACAACCCAAAAAAAAAAAAGTTTATTTTAATTTTTGAAAGAAGAAAACTTAAATCAAAAGCAGAAGAATCAAACTGAAACAGCTGCCTGAAGAACTTTTCTACCAAAAACTGCTTCCGAAGAAGCAAATACATCAAAACGGTAGAATTTAGTAAATGTATGCAAAGAGAACCAAGTCGCTGCTTTGCAAATCTGATCAACTGAAGCTTTATTCTTAAAAGCCCACGAAGTGGAGATCGATCTAGTAGAATGAGCTGTAATTCTCTGAGGCGGGGCCTGACCCGACTCCAAATAAGCTTGATGAATCAAAAGTTTCAACCAAGAAGCCAAGGAAACAGCAGAAGCCTTCTGACCTTTCCTAGGACCAGAAAATAAAACAAATAGACTATAAGTCTTCCTGAAATCTTTAGTATCTTCCACATAATATTTCAAAGCTCTTACCACATCCAAAGAATGTAAGGATCTCTCCAAAGAATTCTTAGGATTAGGACATAAGGAAGGGACAACAATTTCTCTACTAATGTTGTTAGAATTCACAACCTTAGGTAAAAATTGAAAAGAAGTCCGCAAAACTGCCTTATCCTGATGAAAAATCAGAAAAGGAGACTCACAAGAAAACATAATTTATGCTTACCTGATAAATTCCTTTCTTCTGTTGTGTGATCAGTCCACGGGTCATCATTACTTCTGGGATATTATCTGCTCCCCTACAGGAAGTGCAAGAGGATTCACCCAGCAGAGTTGCTATATAGCTCCTCCCCTCTACGTCACCCCCAGTCATTCGACCAAAGACCAACGAGAAAGGAGAAACCAAGGGTGTAGTGGTGACTGAATTATAATTTAAAAAAAAATATGTACCTGCCTTAAAAAACAGGGCGGGCCGTGGACTGATCACACAACAGAAGAAAGGAATTTATCAGGTAAGCATAAATTATGTTTTCTTCTGTTATGTGTGATCAGTCCACGGGTCATCATTACTTCTGGGATACCAATACCAAAGCAAAAGTACACGGATGACGGGAGGGATAGGCAGGCTCATTATACAGAAGGAACCACTGCCTGAAGAACCTTTCTCCCAAAAATAGCCTCCGAAGAAGCAAAAGTGTCAAATTTGTAAAATTTGGAAAAAGTATGAAGCGAAGACCAAGTTGCAGCCTTGCAAATCTGTTCAACAGAGGCCTCATTCTTAAAGGCCCAAGTGGAAGCCACAGCTCTAGTGGAATGAGCTGTAATTCTTTCAGGAGGCTGCTGTCCAGCAGTCTCATAGGCTAAACGTATTATGCTACGAAGCCAAAAAGAGAGAGAGGTAGCAGAAGCTTTTTGACCTCTCCTCTGTCCAGAATAAACGACAAACAGGGAAGAAGTTTGGCGAAAATCTTTAGTTGCCTGCAAGTAGAACTTGAGGGCACGAACTACATCCAGATTGTGTAGAAGACGTTCCTTCTTTGAAGAAGGATTTGGACACAAGGATGGAACAACAATCTCTTGATTGATATTCCTGTTAGAAACAACCTTAGGTAAGAACCCAGGTTTAGTACGCAGAACTACCTTGTCTGAGTGAAAGATCAGATAAGGAGAATCACAATGTAGGGCTGATAACTCAGAGACTCTTCGAGCCGAGGAAATAGCCATTAAAAATAGAACTTTCCAAGATAACAATTTTATATCAATGGAATGAAGGGGTTCAAACGGAACACCCTGTAAAACGTTAAGAACCAAGTTTAAACTCCATGGCGGAGCAACAGTTTTAAACACAGGCTTGATCCTAGCTAAAGCCTGACAAAAGGCCTGGATGTCTGAATTTTCTGACAGACGCCTGTGTAACAAGATGGACAGAGCTGAGATCTGTCCCTTTAATGAGCTAGCCGATAAACCCTTTTCTAAACCTTCTTGTAGAAAAGACAATATCCTAGGAATCCTAACCTTACTCCAGGAGTAATCTTTGGATTCACACCAGTATAGGTATTTACGCCATATTTTATGGTAAATCTTTCTGGTAACAGGCTTCCTAGCCTGTATCAGGGTATCAATAACCGACTCAGAAAAACCACGTTTTGATAAAATCAAGCGTTCAATTTCCAAGCAGTCAGCTTCAGAGAAGTTAGATTTTGATGTTTGAATGGACCCTGTATCAGAAGGTCCTGTCTTAGAGGTAGAGACCAAGGCGGACAGGATGACATGTCCACTAGATCTGCATACCAAGTCTTGCGTGGCCATGCAGGTGCTATTAGAATCACTGATGCTCTCTCCTGTTTGATTTTGGCAATCAATCGAGGAAGCAGCGGGAAGGGTGGAAACACATAAGCCATCCTGAAGTTCCAAGGTGCTGTCAAAGCATCTATCAGAACCGCTCCCGGATCCCTGGATCTGGATCCGTAGCGAGGAGTTTGGCGTTCTGGCGAGACGCCATGAGATCTATATCTGGTTTGCCCCACGTCGAAGTATTTGGGCAAAGACCTCCGGATGAAGTTCCCACTCCCCCGATGAAAGGTCTGGCGACTCAAGAAATCCGCCTCCAGTTCTCTACTCCCGGGATGTGGAT
>NC_069501.1:386400081-386520081 GCF_027579735.1 Bombina bombina
AATTGTGCAAACACCTCCGGATGGAGTTCCCACTCCCCCGAATGAAAAGTCTGACGACTTAGAAAATCTGCTTCCCAGTTCTCCACTCCTGGGATATAGATTGCTGATAGATGGCAAGAGTGAGTCTCTGCTCATCGAATTGGTTTCTATCATCGCTAGAGAACTCTTTGTTCCCCCCTGATGATAGATATATGCTACAGTCGTGATATTGTCCGACTGGAATCTTATGAATCTGGCCGAAGCCAGCTGAGGCAACACCTGAAGCGCGTTAAATATCGCTCTCAGTTATAGAATATTTATTGGAAGGAGAGTCTCCTCCTGAGTCCACACACCCTGTGCTTTCAAGGAATTCCAGACTGCACCCCAGCCCAATAGGCTGGCGTCCGTCGTCACTATGACCCATGCTGGCCTGCGGAAACATTCCCTGGGACAGATGATCCTGTGACAACTACCACAGAAGAGAGTCTCTGGTCTCTTGATCCAGATTTATCTGAGGAGATAAATTTGCATAATCCCCATTCCACTGTCTGAGCATGCATAGTTGCAGTGGTCTGAGATGCAAGCGAGCAAACGGAACTATGTCCATTGCCGCTACCACTAGTCCAATTACCTCCACACACTGAGCCACTGACGGCCGAGGAATGGAATGAAGTGCTCGACAGGTGGTTAAAATCTTTGATTTTCTGACCTCCGGCAGAAAATTTCTCATGTCTACCGAATCTATCAGAGTTCCCAGGAATGGAACTCTTGTGAGAGGGATAAGTGAACTCTTTTTTTTTTTTTTTTTTACGTTCACCTTCCACCCGTGAGATCTTAGAAAAGCCAACACGATGTCTGTGTGAGATTTGGCTAGTTGGTAAGTTGACGCCTGAATCAGGATATCGTCCAGATAGGGCGCCATTGCTATGCCCCGCCGACTTAGAACCGCCAGAAGGGACCCTAGCACTTTCGTGAAAATTCTGGGAGCTGTGGCCAACCCGAAGGGAAGAGCCACAAACTGGTAATGCTTGTCCAGGAAGGCAAACCTGAGGAACTGGTGATCTTTGTGGATAGGAATGTGAAGATACGCATCCTTCAAATCCACGGTGGTCATATATTGACCCTCCTGGATCATTGGTAAAATAGTCCGAATGGTCTCCATCTTGAAGGATGGGACTGAGGAATTTGTTTAGGATCTTGAGATCTAAAATCGGTCTGAAGGTTCCCTCTTTTTTGGGAACCTCGAACAGATTGGAGTAAAACCCCTGCCCCTGTTCTGCTTTTGGAACTGGGCAGATTACCTCCATAGTATATAGGTCTTCTACACAGCGTAAGAACGCCTCTCTTTTTGTCTGGTTTACAGACAATTGTGAAAGATGAAATCTCCCCCTTGGAGGAGAATCCTTGAAGACTAGAAGATACCCCTCGGTCACGATTTCTAAAGCCCAGGAGTCCTGAACGTCTCTTGCCCAAGCCTGAGCAAAGAGAGAAAGTCTGCCCCCTACTAGATCCGGTCCCGGATAGGGGGCTGCCCCTTCATGCCGTCTTGGTGGCAGCACCGGGCTTCTTGGTCTGTTTACCCTTATTCCAGGTCTGGTTAGGTCTCCAGACTGACATGGATTGAGCAAAATTCCCCTCCTGCTTTGCGGTAGGGGAGGAGGTAGAGGGACCACCTTTGAAGTTTCGAAAGGAACGAAAATTATTTTGTTTGGTCCTCATCTTATTTGTCTTATCCTGAGGAAGAGCATGGCCTTTTCCTCCAGTGATGTCAGAAATGATCTCTTTCAGTTCAGGCCCGAATTCCTTGAAAGGAATAGCTAAAAGCTTAGATTTTGATGACACCTCAGTTTAGTGAAAAAAATAATCTGAAAAACGGTACTGCGCCTTTAAGAGAAAAAAGCATACAATTTTTCCAAAGCTGCTTTAAAACATCCAATCGTTTCAATTGTATGATAGAAGCATCCTAACTATGCAGCTAAGTTTGCCCCACTAGGAAAGGAACACTTAACCGTTATTAGAAAAAATGGATAATTAGAAAAACGTTTATATCAATAGAAACACCCCCTGCACCTCGCCACAGCTCTGCTGTGGCGCCTACCTGCCCTCAGGTGTCTGCAAAACCAGGTTAAAGCTTCGATTTGGCCCAATACAGTCACAAGGGCCCACCGGAGTTGGAGCTTGCTGCTTGCCTGACAAAAACAACTGCGCAACTGAGACGCGAAAATAGGCCCCGCCCATCTCATTCGATGTTTCTTAGCCCAAAAGAACCGCACCAGAGCGGTCTAAAACTAGCCATGTGGGTTCATAAACCCAAAAAGTAAGCCATGTGTACCCTCTTAATAAACATGAAAAACGTTCCTCATAAAAACGTTATCAGCACTCCCAGTAATGAAAACGTTTGCCCACAAACATTCAAAACTCAGTGTCAACCATTTTTTCTTAGCCCATATATGCAAGCTCAGTAATACCCCTCTATATATTTTAGGATTACTGCTTACCCTTTCCCTCATGGGGATACTGTCAGCCAATTCTGAAATACCACAGTCTCTCCAGAAAAAAATGGACTGAACATACCTCACTGCTTATAGCATGAAAAACGTTCCTCACACTGAAGTTTAAGTACTCCTCAGCCATACTGTGGGAACTGCTCTGGATCTTATTGACAACTGCTAAGATCATCAGCCTCCAGGCAGAAGTCTTCATCCATCTGCTGCCTGAGGGAAAATAGTACACACCGGTACTATTTAAAATAAAAAACTCTTGCTTGAAGAAAATAAAAACTAACATTTTATCACCTCTTTCACTTTACCCTTCCTAGTACTTAGAGTAGGCAAAGAATGACTTGGGGGTGGAGTCAAGGGAGGAGCTACATAGACAGCTCTGCTGTGGTGCTCTTTGCCACTTCCTGTTAGCAGGAGGATAATATTCCACAAGTAAAGGATGAATCCGTGGACTCATCATATCTTATAAAATAAACTAAATTTTTTGGCGCCAAGTTGAGATTTTTTTTGGCGCCAACAAACATCAGGAAATGACGCAACTTGCGTCAAACACAATTCCGCGCCAAACAACCTAGCGTCAACTAAGACGCAGGAAATGATGAACTTGCATCATGACAGATGCACATTCGCGCCCAAAAAAATTTCTCGCACCAAGAATGACGCAATAAATAACAGCATTTTGCGCCCTTGCAAGCCTAATTTGCCCGCAAGTTTTCAAAGAAAAAAAAGTCTAATTTAAAAAAAAGACTATACCCCAGATAAGACAAACTTCCTAAAACATGATTCCCTTAACGAAACTGCTGGACTGCAAAGGGAAATACACATAGACCTGACTCATGGCAAATATAAGTAAAATATTGTCCACCCCTGGAATGTGGATCACAGACAGACAGCAATTGTTGATCTCTGCCCACTGAATAATCCCGGCTACCTCTGACATGGCTAAGGAACTCCGAGTTCCTCCCCGATGATTGATGTTATAGCCAAAACCTGATAAACTGGGCTGAAGATAACTGAGGCCAGGTTAGAAGAGCATTGAAGATTGCCCTCAGCTCTAAGACTTTTATGGGAAGAAACAATTCCTCCCGAGTCCATATACCCTGAACCTTCAATGAGACGCAGACAGCTCCCCAACCCAGCAGGCTGACATCCGTGGTCACAATCACCCAGGAAGGTCTGCGAAAGCAGGTCCCCTAGGAAAGGTGTTCCTGAGACACCCACCACAGAAGAGAATCTGTTGTCACCTGATCCAGAATGATTCGCGGAGAACAATTCTGATAATCCCCGTTCCATTGTCTGAGCATGTATAACTGCAGAGGCCTGAGATGAAACCGAGCAAACGGTATGATGACCATAGCTGACACCATCAGACCAATTACCTCCATACATTGAGCCACTGACGGCCGAGGAGAGGACTGAAGTGCAAGACAACAGTTGATCAACAACAAAAACAGAATTTATGCTTACCTGATAAATTACTTTCTCCAACGGTGTGTCCGGTCCACGGCGTCATCCTTACTTGTGGGAATATCTCTTCCCCAACAGGAAATGGCAAAGAGTCCCAGCAAAGCTGGCCATATAGTCCCTCCCAGGCTCCGCCCACTCCAGTCATTCGACCGACGGAAAGGAGGAACAAATAGGAGAAACCATATGGTACCGTGGTGACTGTAGTTAGAGAAAATAATTCATCAGACCTGATTAAAAAACCAGGGCGGGCCGTGGACCGGACACACCGTTGGAGAAAGTAATTTATCAGGTAAGCATAAATTCTGTTTTCTCCAACATTGGTGTGTCCGGTCCACGGCGTCATCCTTACTTGTGGGAACCAATACCAAAGCTTTAGGACACGGATGAAGGGAGGGAGCAAATCAGGTTACCTAAACGGAAGGCACCACGGCTTGCAAAACCTTTCTCCCAAAAATAGCCTCTGAAGAAGCAAAAGTATCAAATTTGTAGAATTTGGCAAAAGTGTGCAGTGAAGACCAAGTCGCTGCCTTACATATCTGATCAACAGAAGCCTCGTTCTTGAAGGCCCATGTGGAAGCCACAGCCCTAGTGGAGTGAGCTGTGATTCTTTCAGGAGGCTGCCGTCCGGCAGTCTCGTAAGCTAATCGGATGATGCTTTTAAGCCAAAAGGAAAGAGAGGTAGAAGTCGCTTTTTGACCTCTCCTTTTACCAGAATAGACAAACAAAGAAGATGTTTGTCTGAAATCTTTTGTAGCTTCTAAATAGAATTTTAGAGCACGGACTACGTCCAAATTGTGTAACAAACGTTCCTTCTTTGAAACTGGATTCGGACACAAAGAAGGTACAACTATCTTCTGGTTAATATTTTTGTTAGAAACAACCTTTGGAAGAAAACCAGGCTTAGTACGCAGAACCACCTTATCTGTATGAAACACCAGATAGGGCGGAGAACACTGCAGAGCAGATAACTCTGAAACTCTTCTAGCAGAAGAAATAGCAACCAAAAACAAAACTTTCCAAGATAACAACTTAATATCTATGGAATGTAGAGGTTCAAACGGAACCCCTTGAAGAACTGAAAGAACTAGATTTAAACTCCAGGGAGGAGTCAAAGGTCTGTAAACAGGCTTGATCCTAACCAGCGCCTGAACAAATGCTTGAACATCTGGCACAGCTGCCAGTCGTTTGTGTAATAAGACAGATAAAGCAGAAATCTGTCCCTTTAGAGAACTCGCTGATAATCCTTTATCCAAACCTTCTTGCAGAAAGGAAAGGATCTTAGGAATTTTGATCTTATTCCATAAGAATCCCTTGGATTCACACCAGCAGATATATCTTTTCCATATTTTATGGTAAATTTTTCTAGTTACCGGTTTCCTGGCTTGAACTAGAGTATCTATCACAGAATCTGAAAACCCACGCTTTGATAGAATCAAGCGTTCAATTTCCAAGCCGTCAGCTGGAGGGAGACCAGATTTGGATGTTCGAATGGACCCTGTACAAGAAGATCCTGTCTCAAAGGTAGCTTCCATGGTGGAACCGATGACATACTCACCAGGTCTGCATACCAAGTCCTGCGTGGCCACGCAGGAGCTATCAAGATCACTGAAGCCCTCTCCTGCTTGATCCTGGCTACTAGCCTGGGGATGAGAGGAAACGGTGGAAACACATAGGCTAGGTTGAAGGTCCAAGGCGCTACTAGTGCATCCACTAGAGTCGCCTTGGGATCCCTGGATCTGGACCCGTAGCAAGGAACCTTGAAGTTCTGACGAGACGCCATCAGATCCATGTCTGGAATGCCCCATAATTGAGTCAACTGGGCAAAGATCTCCGGGTGGAGTTCCCACTCCCCCGGATGGAATGTCTGACGACTCAGATAATCCGCCTCCCAGTTTTCCACACCTGGGATGTGGATCGCAGATAGGTGGCAGGAGTGATCTTCCGCCCATTGTATTATTTTGATCACTTCTTTCATCGCCAGGGAACTCCTTGTTCCCCCCTGATGATTGATATAAGCAACAGTCGTCATGTTGTCTGATTGGAATCTTATGAATCTGGAATTTGCTAGTTGAGGCCAAGCCCTGAGAGCATTGAATATCGCTCTCAGTTCCAGAATGTTTATCGGGAGAAGAGACTCTTCCCGAGACCATAGTCCCTGAGCTTTCAGGGATTCCCAGACCGCGCCCCAGCCCACTAGACTGGCGTCGGTCGTGACGATGACCCACTCTGGTCTGCGGAAGCTCATTCCCTGGGATAGGTGGTCCAGGGTTAGCCACCAACGGAGTGAGTCTCTGGTCTTCTGATCTACTTGAAGCACTGGAGACAAGTCTGTATAGTCCCCATTCCACTGTTTCAGCATGCACAGTTGTAATGGTCTTAGATGAATTCGCGCAAAAGGAACTATGTCCATTGCTGCAACCATCAACCCTACTACTTCCATGCACTGAGCTATGGAAGGACGTGGAACAGAATGAAGAACTTGACAAGAGCTTAGAAGTTTTGACTTTCTGACCTCTGTCAGAAAAATCCTCATTTCTAAGGAATCTATTATTGTTCCCAAGAAGGGAACTCTCGTTGACGGAGACAGAGAACTTTTTTCTATGTTCACCTTCCATCCATGAGATCTGAGAAAGGCCAGGACGATGTCTGTATGAGCCTTTGATTTTGAAAGGGACGACGCTTGTATTAGAATGTCGTCCAAGTATGGTACTACTGCAATGCCCCTCGGTCTTAGAACCGCTAGAAGGGATCCGAGTACCTTTGTGAAAATCCTTGGAGCAGTGGCTAATCCGAATGGAAGGGCCACAAACTGGTAATGTTTGTCCAGAAAGGCGAACCTTAGGAACTGATGTTCTTTGTGGATAGGAATATGTAGGTACGCATCCTTTAGATCCACGGTAGTCATAAATTGACCTTCCTGGATAGTAGGTAGAATCGTTCGAATGGTTTCCATTTTGAACGATGGTACCCTGAGAAATTTGTTTAGGATCTTTAAATCCAGAATTGGTCTGAAGGTTCCCTCTTTTTTGGGAACTACGAACAGATTTGAGTAAAATCCCATTCCTTGTTCCATCCTTGGAACTGGGTGTATCACTCCCATTTTTAACAGGTCTTCTACACAATGTAAGAACGCCTGTTTCTTTATTTGGTTTGAGGATAAAAGAGACATGTGGAATCTTCCCCTTGGGGGTAGTTCCTTGAATTCCAGAAGATAACCCTGAGTAACGATTTCTAGCGTCCAGGCATCCTGAACATCTCTCGCCCAAGCCTGAGCAAAGAGAGAGAGAGAGAGTCTGCCCCCCACTAGATCCGGTCCCGGATCGGGGGCTACCCCTTCATGCTGTTTTGTTAGCAGCAGCAGGCTTCTTGGCCTGATTACCCTTGTTCCAGCCTTGCATCGGTTTCCAGGCTGGTTTGGACTGTGAGGAATTACCCTCTTGCTTAGAGGATGCAGAATTAGAGGCCGGTCCGTTCCTAAAATTACGAAAGGAACGAAAATTAGACTTATTCTTGGCTTTTAAAAGGCCTATCTTGTGGGAGGGCGTAGTCCTTTCCCCCAGTGATGTCTGAGATAATCTCTTTCAATTCTGGCCCAAAGAGAGTTTTACCTTTGAAGGGGATGTTAAGCAATTTTGTCTTGGATGATACATCCGCTGACCAAGACTTTAGCCAAAGCGCTCTGCGCGCCACAATTGCAAACGCTGAATTTTTCGCCGCTAATCTAGCTAATTGCAAAGCGGCATCTAAAATAAAAGAGTTAGCCAACTTAAGTGCGTGAACTCTGTCCATAACCTCCTCATATGGAGTCTCTCTACTGAGCGACTTTTCTAGTTCCTCGAACCAGAACCACGCTGCTGTAGTGACAGGAACAATGCACGAAATGGGTTGTAGAAGGTAACCTTGCTGTACAAAAATCTTTTTAAGCAAACCTTCCAATTTTTTATCCATAGGATCTTTGAAAGCACAGTTATCCTCGATAGGAATAGTAGTGCGCTTGTTTAGAGTAGAAACTGCCCCCTCGACCTTAGGAACTGTCTGCCATAAGTCCTTTCTGGGGTCGACCATAGGAAATAATTTCTTAAATATAGGAGGGGGAACAAAAGGTATGCCGGGCTTTTCCCTCTCCTTATTCACTATGTCCGCCACCCGCTTGGGTATAGGAAAAGCGTCGGGGTGCACCGGAACCTCTAGGAACTTGTCCATCTTGCATAATTTCTCTGGAATGACCAAGTTGTCACAATCATCCAGAGTAGATAACACCTCCTTAAGCAGTGCGCGGAGATGTTCTAATTTAAATTTAAATGTCACAACATCAGGTTCGGCCTGTTGAGAAATTTTTCCTGAATCTGAAATTTCACCATCTGACAAAACCTCCCTCATGGCCCCTTCAGATTGGTGTGAGGGTATGACAGAGCAATCATCAGCGCCTTCCTGCTCTTCAGTGTTTAAAACAGAGCTATCGCGCTTTCTCTGATATGCAGGCATTTTGGATAAAATATTTGCTATAGTGTTATCCATTACAGCCGTCAATTGTTGCATGGTAATAAGCATTGGCGCGCTAGAAGTACTAGGGGCCTCCTGCGTGGGCAAAACTGGTATAGACACAGAAGGAGATGATGTAGAACCATGTCTACTCCCTTCATCTGATGAATCATCTTGGGCAACTTCATTATCTGTGACAGTACTGTCCTTACATTGTTTGGACGCTATGGCACAATTATCACACAATTTTGAAGGGGGAGACACATTGAGTTTCATACATATAGAACATAGCTTATCTGAAGGCACAGACATGTTAAACAGGCTTAAACTTGTCAAAAAAGCACAAAAAAACGTTTTAAAAGAAAACCGTTACTGTTTCTTTAAATTTTAAACAGAGCACACTTTATTACTGCATATGTGAAAAAATATGAAGGAATTGTTCAAAATTTACCAAAATTTCACCACAGTGTCATAAAGCATTAAAAGTATTGCACACCAATTTTCAGAGCTTTAACCCTTAAAATAACGAAACCGGAGCCGGTTACAGATTTAACCCCTATACAGTCCCAGCTACAGCCTTTGCTGAGATTTTACCAAGCCCAGAGGGGAATACGATACCAAATGACGCCTTCTAGAAGCTTTTCCAAATACTTTCAGGCCCTCACACATGCATCTGCATGTCTAGCTCTCAAAAACAACTGCGCAATAATGGCGCGAAAATGAGGCTCAGCCTACAACTGGGAAGGCCCTTCCTGACAGGAAAAGGTGTCTACATAGTGCCTTACGTGAAAAAACGTTCCCCAAGTTTATAAGTGTGAATTACCAGCATAAACATGTATAAAATGCCCAAATAAAGTAATCGATTTGCTCAATAAAAGTGTCTGCCAGTTTTATAGCCCATATTAAGCCCTTTATTCTGTTTGAGATTAAGAAAAATGGCTTACCGGTCCCCATGAGGGGAAATGACAGCCTTCCAGCATTACTCAGTCTTGTTAGAAATATGGCTAGTCATACCTTAAGCAGAAAAAGTCTGCTAACTGTTTCCCCCAACTGAAGTTACTTCATCTCAACAGTCCTGTGTGGAAACAGCAACCGATTTTAGTTACTGTCTGCTAAAATCATCTTCCTCTTACAAACAGAATTCTTCATCTTTTTCTGTTTCAGAGTAAATAGTACATACCAGCACTATTTTAAAATAACAAACTCTTGATAGTAGAATAAAAACACTACAACTAAACACCACATACTCTTAACCATCTCCGTGGAGATGTTGCCTGTGCAACGGCAAAGAGAATGACTGGAGTGGGCGAAGCCTGGGAGGGACTATATGGCCAGCTTTGCTGGGACTCTTTGCCATTTCCTGTTGGGGAAGAGATATTCCCACAAGTAAGGATGACGCCATGGACCGGACACACCAATGTTGGAGAAAACAAAACACCAACACCAGCACCTCTTTGGGAGTTTGCCTGTTGAAAAGAGGACACCTGAACCAGAATATCGTCCAGATAAAGCGCCACTGCAACACCCCACAACCTGAGCACCACCAACAGCGCTCCCAGAACCTTCAAGAAAATTCTGTGAACCGTTGCCAGACCAAAAGGAAGGGCCACAAACTGAAAATGTTTGTCTATAAACGCAAACCTTAGGAACTTGTGATGATCCTTGTGGATGGGAATATGCAGATATGCATCTTTTAAATCCACAGTAGTCATAAACTGTCCTTCCTGAACCAAAGGAAGAATGGAACGGATAGTATCCATCTTGAACGATGGAACTCTGAGAAATCGGTTTACACATTTGAGATCCAAAATAGGCCTGAAGATTCCCTCTTTTTTGGGAATCACGAACAGGTTGGAATAAAAACCTAGACCTTGCTCCCGAACTGGAACAGGAACTATCACTCCCAGATCGGAAAGATCCTAGACACATTTTAAGAACGCCTCTCTTTTTATCTGATCTACAGATAATCTTGAAAGGTGAAACCTGACCTTGAGAGGAAAACTTTTGAACTCCAACTTGCATCCGTGGGATACCACATCCACATTGGACTGTTCCTGCTTGGAGGAAAAGGCAGAAGGTCTACCTGCAATGTTACAAAGGAACGTAAATTACTCTGAAGACCCTTTGACTTATTTCTCTTATCCTGGGGAAGGAAATTACCCTTTCCTCCCATAATATCTGAATTAATCTCAGCTAAGCCTGGCCCAAACAAGGACTTACCCTTGTAAGGAATATACAAAAGCTTAGACTAAGAAGACACATCTGCAGACCAAGACTTCAACCACAAAGCCCTGCGAGCCAAAACAGCAAAGCCAGAAATCTTTGCTCCCAATTTGATAACCTGTAAAGAAGCATCCGTGATAAAGGAATTAGCCAATTTAAGAGCTCTAATCCTATATAGAATTTCCTCAAGAGGCGTATCTGCCTGAATAGAACCAGATAACGCATCAAACCAATATGCTGCCACACTAGTGACAGTAGCAAAACACACCGCAGGCTGCCATTGCAATCCCTGGTGAACGTACATCCTTTTAAGCAACGCTTCCAACCTCTTATCCATAGGATCCTTAAAAGAACAGCTATCTTCTATGGGAATAGTAGTCCTCTTGACTAAAGTGGAAATAGCAACCTCCACCTTAGGAACTGTCTGCCAAGACTCCTTAACAGAATCATCAATTGGAAACATCTTCTTAAAAAATAGGAGAAGGAGAAAAAGGCAAAATACTTATTCAGCTTACTAGATTTCTTTGGAGTGACTACAACCGTGGAGTCAGTCATCCAAAGTAGCCAAAACTTCCGTAAGAAGTACCCGTAGGTGTTCAAGCTTAAACCATCAGCATCAGGAATTATATTATCTGAGATTGAGATCTCCCCCTCAGACACTACCAAAAAATCCTCCCCCTCAGATTTATGAAAGGAACTATTCGACATAGCCACACCTGATTCAGATACCCTACACCCTGAATCCTTAAATCTCCTTTTATGCTTCCCCTGAAACATAGGAAAAGTCGCCAGGGCATTAGTTACTGCAGAAGATATTTGGGTAGCCATGTCCTGCAAGGAAACTCCAACAGGAGTAACAGATAAAACACTGGGCACTGCATGGAAAGACACTACAGCATGGGAAAGACACTACAGTATGGGACGTTTGAGGAGCAAGCTGCGGGAATATCCTGGACAGAAGACCCCTGAACAGCATCCGCCTTAGCTAATGAAAGCTCAGATTCAAAAAAGCCAAACCCTATAATGTAATGTCCTATCAAAACATGATGAACAAAAAGGGATTGGAGGTTCCACATTAGTCAAAGTATAAACTACATGTAACCTCTTGCAAAGCTTCTTGATCCATCTTTCACAAAAACAAATCAAATTAGCTTCCAAAAAATAAAAAATAAATGTTACTAGCCCTTTAAAATTTTAAAAAGGAACTTTTTTACTGCAAAAAAAACATTTAGCAAAAAAAGAAAAATAAGACCTCCAGTCAGCCTCTGACCCTGAAAGACCCTGCTGGGAGCCTACTTGACCTCCTGCAAAACCAGAACGATACTCCCAACGATCCGGACTCCAATCACACAGCAGAGAAAAGCAAAACCCTAAAGTGTCCTGTCTTGCAAAGCTTCTCAAAGCCAACAAGCAACTACAGACAAACCGAAAGCTAACAGAGCTCCAGAAAAGCACGCAATTAATTGCCGCCTCAGCAAACTGACCCTCCTATCGTGGGTGTGGCCAAAAGTCAGACCGCCATTGTTCTAATACATACACAAGCAGCAAAAACATATTGCCAATAAAAAGTAAACCCACATAGGAATACATAGTCCCAGTTCCCAGAAAAGTGCCATCCTTTCTTGATAAAATAAGAAAAAACAAATAGGCACTTACCCGAGATCAATCTGCCCGGCAGCAGGACAGCACACAGATATGGAAAGGCCTCCTCCCTCCATAGACCCGTGGAACACAATGTCTGACTAATCCTAATCAGGCATACAGGATAGGGCAGCACCAAACCTGGAAGGCACAGTGAGAGAAAAAACCCACAAGTTTCCAGATGCTCAAAAGCCACCACAGCTCAACTGAAGAGACTTATGTGAAACAGCGCTATACCCCAGTAAAAAAACAGAACAGCCAGCTCTGCTTTAAAAATAATAAACTCTTAATTGAAGAATCTTCAGACACCTAAAAACATTACCACCTCCTTGCTGAAGGCAAAGAGAATGACTGGAGGTTGTTGGTAAGGGGAGTGGTATTTAACAGCTTTGGCTGTGGTGCTCCTTGCCGCCTCCTGCTGGCCAGGAGAGATATTCCCAATAGTAATTATGATAATCCGTGGACTCACCGTGTCATTAGAAAGAAAATGCAAGTGCTCAATATTAAATCTAAAGGACGGTTCCTCCAAGCTGGAGGCTTAGACGCTAAGGACTCTGACCCAGAAAGTTCACCCTCTGAAGCTACAGAGGTTAACTCATCATTGGATAACTGGGACATAATAGCTAAATCCAATAAATATTTAGATGACTCCAGGTGAGGAGAGCTATGATTAACCTTTCTCTTGCGTTTGTTAGAGCGAGGAAATTCACTGAGGGCCGCAGACACCGCAGTTTGTAACTGCGCGGCAAAAAGCGCAGGAAGAAGGCCCCCTCCGGATGGAGGATTATATGTGCTACGGGGAACTACATGTGGAGTGGAAAATGTAGCAAGGGTAGTAATCTCACGGGACGCCAAGTCCTGAGAGGTAGAAAGCTCAGAGGGGCTAAGAGCCTTAGCAGGCTTGTCTCCCTTCTTAGACTTTATAACGGTGTTAAGGCATGTGGAACATAATTGAGTGGGCGGGAAAACCACGTCCTCCTCACAATATGTAAACAGGTATGATTTAGTACAGAAGGAGTACCTTCTAACATGTAAGAGTCCTCCATAGCTTAGGTTATACCCACAGAAGGACACAAATAAAAACATTTTATTATAGAAAACTGCACCTTTATACTCCCAATGGCTGGTGCACTCAAAATGGAGGACATGAACATAGACCACACCCGGTCACATGGAGTGCAAGTAATAGGAGCTGTGCAACACTTTCAAAAACGAAAGTAAAAACTTAAGTGAAACCCGTTTGTTCCATCCAAAAACACATTTTATCAGCCCAGGAAAAAAAAAAAAAAAAAAAAAAATTACACAAAGCAGCATGTAAATAATACACTGATTAATTAACCCAAACTGTTCAATAAACCCCCTTCAGAGGATATTAACCCTGGATACTATCAAGGTATAAAGGAGCCACATTGTGACACTGTTGTAGCGTTTATGTGTAAAAATTGAAACAATCTTACCTCCAGGATCCATGCTGTGGAACAGAACACAGCCTCTCAAGTGTGACAGTCTTATAGCAGCGCTCCTGACATGGACTTGAGTGAGAGAAAGCAGACAGTGAAACTCGTCAACACCAGTTGCTTAGCAGCTGTTAGCAGTAGTCTGGATGGTTTCACAGAAAAACTTTCCCTACATCTCCAGACTAACTTTCATCCATACTCTCACTGAGAGGTTGAGATAACTACTTAAAACTCCAGTCCTATCTCGAAGGGCAGATACCCTTTTTCAGGACTCTACTAATCTTCTGACACTTCTCTGCCACCTCCTAACGTGACGAAAGGCAAAGAATGACTGGGGTAATGAGGAAGTGGGGAGGGATATTTAAGCCTTTGGCTAGGGTGTCTTTGCCTCCTCCTGGTGGCCAGGTGTTGTATTTCCCCAACAGTAAGGAATGAAGCCATGGACTCCTTATTTTAGGAAGGAAATTCAGATTACATGTTCATTACACCTAAAAATCCTGTAACCTTTTTCCACCCTCCTATTTTTACTATATTGTTCCACGTACCCTTGTTGCAAGTTTGTACCACATTCATCTTCTAAACTAAAATAATCTGTATGTTTCTTCTGTCATTTCACCTTTTTGATACTTTTCAGAATAACATACGAGTGAGAGCCACATGTACTCCCGCTGACACAATTTTTCTATAGGTTATGCAATACTACACAAAAATGTCAGTATGTAGAGAACTGCTTTAATGTATGTAATTTCCATACTCTGACCTTAACTCGCGCTCTTCGTGCTGTGCGATTAGGTTACTGTAGAAGTTTTCTAATGTCATTTTGGTCATCGTCACCCTCTCCTTGGTGTGATTGCTCATTGGGAAGCATGGAGTCTGTTCCATCATTGCCATGACTACAACAGAAAATATACATATATCATTTGACAAAAAAAAAATGCAGAAAAAAAAAAAGTTTAAAATATTGCCTTATGATACAATAACCTCTTCAGTTAAAGGGATATGAAAACCATACATTTTCTTTTGCAATTCGGACAAAGCATACAATTTAAAAAAAAAAAAAAAAAGTTTACAATTTACTTTCATTAGTTTAGTTTCCATGATATTCTTTTTTTGTAGAGATACCTAGGTAGTAGGGGTGTGCATGACATTTTTTTTTACAATCGACTAGTCGAGGGCTGTTGCTTTCGAAATCACCTAGTGATCACCTAGTGACTAGTCGAAATCACCCCCTTGTCAGAAAATAGGTATTAAATGCAAAAAAATTTTTAATGTAATTGTAAAAAATTTTTTTTTTTTTTTTTTTTTTTTTTTTAAAACCTAGTCAACATCAACACAACAACCCTAATATGTGGAAAAAAAACAAAAGATGCAAAGCGCGTCCATGCAAGTTTTTATTCAACAAAAACATCAACTATTTAGCAATGTCCATAATATTATAATTATATTAATTAATTGTTCTTGTTAAGAAAACATAATTTATGCTTACCTGATAAATTTATTTCTCTTGTAGTGTATCCAGTCCACAGATCATCCATTACTTGTAGGATATATTCCCTTCCCAACAGGAAGTTGCAAGAGGATCACCCACAGCAGAGCTGCTATATAGCTCCTCCCCTCACCTGTCATATCCAGTCATTCGACCGAAACAAGACGAGAAAGGAGAAACCATAGGGTGCAGTGGTGACTGTAGTTTAATTAAAAATTTAGACCTGCCTTAAAAGGACAGGGCGGGCCGTGGACTGGATACACTACAAGAGAAATAAATTTATCAGGTAAGCATAAATTATGTTTTCTCTTGTTAAGTGTATCCAGTCCACGGATCATCCATTACTTGTGGGATACCAATACCAAAGCTTAAGTACACGGATGATGGGAGGGACAAGGCAGGAACTTAAACGGAAGGAACCACTGCCTGTAGAACCTTTCTCCCAAAAACAGCCTCCGAAGAAGCAAAAGTGTCAAATTTGTAAAATTTTGAAAAGGTGTGAAGCGAAGACCAAGTCGCAGCCTTGCAAATCTGTTCAACAGAGGCCTCATTTTTGAAAGCCCAGGTGGAAGCCACAGCTCTAGTAGAATGAGCTGTAATCCTTTCAGGGGGCTGCTGTCCAGCAGTCTCATAGGCTAAGCGTATTATGCTCCGAAGCCAAAAGGAGAGAGAGGTTGCCGAAGCTTTTTGACCTCTCCTCTGTCCAGAGTAAACGACAAATAGGGCAGATGTTTGACGAAAATCTTTAGTTGCCTGTAAGTAGAACTTCAAGGCACGGACTATGTCCAGATTATGTAAAAGACGTTCCTTCTTCGAAGAAGGATTAGGACACAAAGATGGGACAACAATCTCGATTGATATTCCTGTTAGAAACCACCTTAGGTAAAAACCCAGGTTTGGTACACAGAACTACCTTGTCTGAATGAAAAATCAGATAAGGAGAATCACAATGTAAGGCAGATAACTCTGAGACTCTTCAAGCCGAGGAAATAGCCATCAAAAACAGAACTTTCCAAGATAAAAGTTTAATATCAATGGAATGAAGGGGTTCAAACGGAACTCCCTGAAGAACTTTAAGAACCAAGTTTAAGCTCCACGGAGGAGCAACAGTTTTAAACACAGGCTTAATCCCAACCAAAGCCTGACAAAAAGCCTGGACGTCTGGAACTTCTGCCAGACGCTTGTGCAAAAGAATAGATAAAGCAGAGATCTGTCCTTTTAAAGAACTAGCTGATAAGCCTTTTTCCAAACCCTCTTGGAGAAAGGACAATATCCTAGGAATCCTAACCTTACTCCATGAGTAACTCTTGGATTCGCACCAATAATGGTATTTACGCCATATCTTATGGTAGATTTTCCTGGTAACAGGCTTTCGTGCCTGTATTAAGGTATCAATAACTGACTCGGAGAAGCCACGCCTTGATAGAATCAAGCGTTCAATCTCCATGCAGTCAGTCTCAGAAATTAGATTTGGATGTTTGAAAGGACCTTGTATTAGAAGGTCTTGTCTCAGAGGTAGAGTCCATGGTGGACAGGATGACATGTCCACTAGGTCTGCATACCAGGTCCTGCGTGGCCACGCAGGCGCTATCAGAATCACCGATGCTCTCTCCTGTTTGATCTTGGCAATCAGTCGAGGGAGCAGAGGGAACGGTGGGAACACATAAGCCAAGTTGAAGAACCAAGGCGCTGCTAGAGCATCTATCAGTGTCGCTTCTGGGTCCCTGGACCTGGAACCGTAACAAGGAAGCTTGGCGTTCTGGCGAGAAGCCATGAGATCCAACTCTGGTTTGCCCCAACGCAGAATCAATTGAGCAAACACCTCCGGATGGAGTTCCCACTCCCCTGGATGAAAAGTCTGACGACTTAGAAAATCCGCCTCCCAGTTCTCTACTCCTGGGATATGGATCGCTGACAGGTGGCAAGAGTGAGACTCTGCCCAGCGAATTATCTTGGAGACTTCTGCCATCGCTAGAGAACTCCTGGTTCCCCCTTGATGGTTGATGTAAGCCACAGTCGTGATGTTGTCCGACTGAAACCTGATGAACCTCAGTGTTGCTAACTGAGGCCAAGCCAGAAGAGCGTTGTATATGGCTCTTAACTCCAGAATATTTATTGGGAGGAGTTTCTCCTCCTGAGTCCACGATCCCTGCGCCTTCAGGGATTTCCAGACTGCACCCCAACCTAGAAGGCTGGCATCTGTTGTTACAATTGTCCAGGCTGGCCTGCGAAAGGACATACCCTTGGACAGATGTACCCGAGATAACCACCAGAGAAGAGAATCTCTGGTCTCTTGGTCCAGATTCAGTAGCGGGGACAGATCTGAGTAATCCCCGTTCCACTGACTTAGCATGCATAATTGCAGCGGTCTGAGATGCAGGCGCGCAAATGGCACTATGTCCATTGCCGCCACCATTAAGCTGATTACTTCCATACACTGAGCCACTGACGGGCGTGGAATGGAATGGACACGGCAAGCATTTAGAAGTTTTGCTAACCTGGACTCGTCAGGTAAATTTTCATGTCTACAGAATCTATAAGAGTCCCTAGGAAGGAGACTCTTGTGCGTGGGGACAGAGAACTCTTTTCCACGTTCACTTTCCACCCGTGCGTCCTCAGAAAAGCCAGAACTATCTCTATATGAGACTTGGCAATTTGAAAGCTTGACGCCTGTATCAGGATGTCGTCTAGATACGGAGCCACCGCTATGCCTCGCGGTCTTAGAACCGCCAGAAGTGAGCCCAGAACCTTTGTAAAAATTCTTGGGGCTGTGGCCAAGCCGAAGGGAAGAGCTACAAACTGGTAATGCCTGTCTAGAAAGGCAAACCTTAGGAACCGATGATGATCTTTGTGAATCGGTATGTGAAGGTAGGCATCCTTTAAATCCACTATGGTCATGTACTGACCCTCTTGGATCATTGGTAGGATGGTCCGAATAGTTTCTATTTTGAATGATGGAACTCTGAGGAATTTGTTTAAGATCTTTAGATCCAAGATTGGTCTGAAGGTTCCCTCTTTCTTGGGAACCACAAACAGATTTGAATAAAAACCTTGTCCTTGTTCCGTCCGCGGAACTGGGTGGATCACTCCTATTACTAGGAGGTTTTGCACACAGCTTAGGAATGCTTCTTTCTTTATCTGGTTTTCTGATAACCTTGAAAGATGACATCTTCCCTTGAGGAGGAGAAACCTTGAAGTCCAGAAGATATCCCTGAGATATGATCTCCAACGCCCAGGGATCCTGGACATCTCTTGCCCACGCCTGGGCGAAGAGAGAAAGTCTGCCCCCCACTAGATCCGTTTCCGGATAGGGGGCCGTTCCTTCATGCTGTCTTGGGGGCAGCAGCAGGCTTTCTGGCCTGCTTGCCCTTGTTCCAGGACTGGTTAGGTTTCCAGGCCTGTCTGGAATGAGCAACAGTTCCTTCCTGTTTTGGAGCGGAGGAAGTTGATGCTGCTCCTGCCTTGAAATTTCGAAAGGCACGAAAATTAGACTGTTTGGCCTTTGATTTGGCCCTGTCCTGAGGAAGGGTATGACCCTTACCTCCAGTAATGTCAGCAATAATTTCTTTCAAGCCGTGCCCGAATAAGGTCTGCCCCTTGAAAGGAATGTTGAGTAATTTAGAAGTCACGTCAGCTGACCAGGATTTAAGCCATAGCGCCCTCCGCGCCTGGATGGCGAATCCGGAATTCTTAGCCGTTAGTTTAGTCAAATGAACAATGGCATCAGAAACAAATGAGTTGGCTAGCTTAAGTGATCTAAGCTTGTCCATAATTTCATCCAATGGAGCTGTGTGAATGGCCTCTTCCAGAGACTCAAACCAGAATGCCGCAGCAGCAGTGACAGGCGCAATGCATGCAAGGGGCTGCAGGATAAAACCTTGTTGAACAAACATTTTCTTAAGGTAACCTAATTTTTTATCCATTGGATCCGAAAAAGCTTAACTGTCCTCAAACGGGATAGTGGTACGCTTTGCTAAAGTAGAAACTGCTCCCTCCACCTTAGGGACCGTTTGCCATAAGTCCCGTGTAGTGGCGTCTATTGGGAACATTTTTCTAAATATAGGAGGTGGGGAAAAGGGCACACCAGGTCTATCCCACTCCTTGCTAATAATTTCTGTAAGCCTTTTAGGTATAGGAAAAACATCAGTACACACCGGCACCGCATAGTATCTATCCAACCTACACAATTTCTCTGGAATTGCAACTGTGTCACAGTCGTTCAGAGCAGCTAAGACCTCCCCAAGCAATACCCGGAGGTTCTCAAGCCTAAATTTAAAATTAGAGATCTCTGAATCAGGTTTCCCCGAATCAGATCCGTCACCCACAGAATGAAGCTCTCCATCCTCATGTTCTGCATACTGTGACGCAGTATCAGACATGGCTCTTACAGCACCTGCGCGCTCTGTATTTCTCCTAATCCCAGAGCTGTCGCGCTTGCCTCTCAATTCAGGCAATCTAGATAATACTTCTGACAGGGTATTATTCATGATTGCAGCCATGTCCTACAAAGTAATTGCTATGGGCGTCCCTGATGTACTTGGCGCCATATTAGCGTGCGCCCCCTGAGCGGGAGGCGAAGGTACTGACACGTGAGGAGAGTTAGTCGGCATAACTTCCCCCTCGTCGTTTGGTGATAATTCTTTTATAGATAAAGACTGATCTTTATTATTTAAAGTGAAATCAATACATTTAGTACACATATTCCTATGGGGCTCCACAATGGCTTTCAAACATAATGAACAAATAGATTCATCTATGTCAGACATGTTTAAACAGACTAGCAATAAGACTAGCAAGCTTGAAAAACACTTTACAACAAATTTACAAGCAATATAAAAAACGCTACTGCGCCTTTAAGAAGCACAAAACCTGTCCCAAGTTGAAATAACAGTGAACAAATGCAGTTATACTAACCAAATTTTCACAGTGTATGTATTAAGTTAACAGAGCATTGCACCCACTTGCAAATGGATGATTAACCCCTTAATACCCAAAACGGACTAACAATTGAAAAAAACGTTTTTTAAAACAGTCACAAACACTGCCACAGCTCTACTGTGGCTTTTTACCTCCCTCAATACGACTTTTGAAGCCTTTTGAGCCCTCTAGAGAAGTCCTGAATCATGCAGGAAGAAGCAGGATGTCCGAGTCTGAATTTTTACTGCGCAAAAAAGCGCTAAAATAGGCCCCTCCCACTCATATTACAACAGTGGGAAGCCTCAGTTAACTGTTTCTATGCAGAATTTAAGCCAGCCATGTGGAAAAACTAGGCCCCAATAAGTTTTATCACCAAATATATGTAAAAAAAAACGATTAAACATGCTAGCAAACGTTTTAAAACACATTTTTATAAGAGTATATATCTCTATTAATAAGCCTAATACCAATCGCTTTCACTGCATTTAAAGGCTTTACTTACATTACTTCGGTATCAGCAGCATTTTCTAGCAATTCCATTCCCTAGAAAAATATTTTACTGCACATACCTTATTGCAGGAAAACCTGCACGCCATTCCCCCTCTGAAGTACCTCACTCCTCAGAATGTGTGAGAACAGCAAATGGATCTTAGTTACTTCTGCTAAGATCATAGAAAAACGCAGGCAGATTCTTCTTCCAAATACTGCCTGAGTAAAAAACAGCACACTCCGGTGCCATTTAAAAATAAACTTTTGATAGAAGAAATAAACTAAGTATAAAACACCACAGTCCTCTCACGACCTCCATCTATGTTGAGGGTTGCAAGAGAATGACTGGGTATGACAGGTGAGGGGAGGAGCTATATAGCAGCTCTGCTGTGGGTGATCCTCTTGCAACTTCCTGTTGGGAAGGGAATATATCCCACAAGTAATGGATGATCCGTGGACTGGATACACTTAACAAGAGAAAAATGAGCATGTCCACATGCTCCGGTAGTAGACAATTACGTAGTCTGTTGACTATCAGGCCCGCAGCTGAGAAAACTCATTCAGCTGGTACAGATGTTGCCGGGATGCACAGGTATGCTTTCGCTAGCCGTGATAATTTCCTGTACTTGCATTCATTTGCCTTCCACCATGCCAGAGGGTCTTCAAATAGAGCAGAGCTTTCCAAACTTTTCATGTTGATGACACACTTTTTAGACCTACATCATTTCGCGACACAGTCATTTAGTTGTACTAGCAAACAGGAGGTTAAACTAACTTGTTTTAAGAGATACGGACACATACATAAATAATATAGTAATGAAATGTATTTACAAGTAACAGTATGTATGTGCAAGAATTAAAAACAAGTTTAATAACACCAATAGCTACTTACTATTTTAATGGGATGAACACAATTTCTGAATATTTGGTGGAATATTAGATAAAGACACTCGCATTTCATCTTCAAGCATTTTTAAGCTTCCACTTCCTATCCATATATCAAGAGCAGGAGCAGCAATGCACTACTGGGAGCTAGTTGCAAAAAAAAACCACTGACTTCAGCTCAGCGTTTAAGCTGCCGCCCTCAGAGCTCGGTGAGTCCGATTGACTACTGCCCGCGCTGCATACACACTGCTGTCCCACTCACTGACTATACATGCAGTCACGAGCCAATTAAGGAGACTACACGTGCAGTCAGGAGCCAATGTGCTGCCAATGGGAATAGTTTCAGTTCCCACTGAGCTGCGCCAAAAGGTTAAGATGATCTGTGTCCCCCTAGGTATCAACCACGTGTCAACCATGTGATATGCGTAGCAGGCAGGCAGAAAGTCAGAAACCAAAAAAAAAATATATATTTGTGCTGAAGCAGGGACACACCTACACACTGCTGCCGACACACAGTTTGGAAAGCACTGAAATAGAGGAATGCACTCATCTTGCATATATTTGTCCAGCTCGGTTTGCAGAGACATTGTATCCTCTGTGTAGTAGTCATCTCCGAATAATGTTGCCATAGCAGTAACAGTGTGACGTTGCTTTTCAGGTGGTCCGCTTACCACTGTACTTGTACTACTTGGTTCATTTTCTGTGACATCACCACCGTTTATAACAAAGCAATTCCGCAACTTTGTCTGTGACTGCTTTCTTGACCGTCTCTTCTGTAAACTTAAAGGGACAGTCTAGGCCAAAATAAACTTTCATGATTCAGATAGGGCATGTCATTTTAAACAATTTTCCAATTTACTTTTTTTTTTTTAAATCAAATTTTTTTTTTTTGAGGCGTTTCAACAACATATACCAAATATCTCATAACATGTTCACGATACAAATCTTCGTAGACATGCAAAATAACAAAAATAATATAACCTCATTTCCATTTAAATACTCTTGTAATTTTACCTTATTCACTTTTTTTTCCCCTGAAAGACTTAAACACCTCTTAGAATGATAATTTACATATTGTCATAATAGTTGTACTTACACATTCTTATATCTATAAAGGGAAACTGGTACATTGCTATTAGTAAAACAATTTAACCATTAACTCAAAATGTTTCAGGTCCAACTCCAAGCGATTAATTGGTAACATACACTGAGTTATATATTTTTTTTTCTCTTATCGTAACTATCCTTCCTACATTCAATATCACGTGTTCACAAAGAAAAAGAAGTTGCTTTTTCAACTTTTTCGCTACAGCTCGCCACCTCTCTCCCACATTGTCTTGTCTTATCTTCCCTCTAGTCACCAAAATTCCCATATTTTTATATGAAGATCAATTTTCCATAACAGGTTGTAAACATACGCTTCCATCTTTTTCATATATATGAGTTGGTCTATTACATTCTGAATAGTGGGAGGAGAGGCCTGTCTCCACCTCCTGGCTATTACTAATTTGACTGTGGTGAAAAAGAAAATTAGGAAGATTTTCCTTGGTTGTGTCAGTCTAGGGAAATGTTGATGTAAAAGGCCTACCGCTGGTATATTCGGTATATTATAACTTAAGTCCCTCAATAGCTCAAAACAAGTCCTCCAAAAGGATCGAATTCTAGGGCACTCCCACCACATGTGCATCCAAGAACCTAGCTGACCACAACCTCTCCAACACAACGGGGATACACCTGCGTAGAATTGATTTAGACGTTTGGGTACCAAGTGCCATCTATGAGCTACTTTATAATGCACCTCCCACAGAGTAGAGCAATGAATGAATTTCTTGGACAATTCTATTTCCCTAAACCACATCTTGCTTTCAAAGGTCTCTCCCAATTCTCTTTCCCATGCTGCCTGCGCGCTGGTCTTTGTTAAAGGCTGGCCCTTCATAAGGCAAGAGTAAAGGTACGACATCATTCCCCTAGGTTTAGTTTCAGTCACCCAACATGTATCCCACAACGTTTTTTCTCTCGTCTCTTTATTCAACAACCCCCATTGTCGTATGAAGCTTAGTAATCTAAATGTTTCAAAGCGAAACCTGTCAGGGACCTGATGCTCAGTCATGAAGGTGCTAAGTGATGTCCGTTCAGGTCCTTTGTACATATCTCCTACTGTTAGGCCATCCATATCTAACCATAATTTCATATGCGAGTCCCTAAGACACCAAGCTAAACTCGTAATAGTATGGATTGGTGATGGGTGTGGGGCTATATGTTGTCGATGCCTATTGTTGTCCCAGAATCTAAGAGCATCCAGAATGATGGGTTGATTCAAACACAGTCTATCCCTATTGTGTGATGGTATCCAAATAAGATCTGATAGACTCATACTGATTGGTATGAGATCCCTCTCCACTTCACTCCATCTATGGTCGGAGTCTGCAGTACTCCAACCCATAACATGGGTGAATCTTGCCGCGTCATGGTATGCAATAATATTTGGCAATGCCAATCCTCCTTAATGCCAATCCTCCTTGTTTAATCTCTCTCTGAAGAACATGACTGGAAACCCTCGGCTTCCTGCCCTTCCAAATAAAAGATACCATACTTTGCAGTTTATTGAGAATTAATCTCGGAACTTGAATAGGAATACATTGAAAGATATGAGATTTTAGGTAGGAACGACATCTTTATGGCCGCTATCCTACCTGACCATGATATTTCTGAAAACTCCCACGAGTCTAGTGTTTTTTTAAATTCCTGTAACCTGTCAGTGAAGTTCTTAGATATCAGCGTGTGCAGATCCGGACTTAGATAAACCCGCAAATGTTTTAAGCAGTTACCCATCCATTTGAAGTCATACATGTCTCTAATACGTTCAATTACTCGGGGAGAAATACCCACTGGAAGGGCCTCAGTTTTGGCTAGGTTCAGTTTGTAAAAACTAAGAGAACCGAACTCCTCAATTAGTTGCATGAGGGCCAGCAAGGTGATAAGGGGGAGGTCAACATAAGGGTCACATCATCTGCGAAGAGCGCGATTTTATGTGTAGACTTTCTAAATGTCACCCCCTCGATTCTGTTGTCATCTCATAGCTTGCGCTAGGGGTTCGATCGCCAGAGCAAAAAGCAGGGGTGACAAGGGGCACCCCTGTCTAGTACCGTTAGACACCTTAAATTTTTCAGACTGAAAACCTATCCCTCTCACCGATGCTGTTGGGTATGAATATAAAGTTCTGACCGCCTCAATGAATCTGGCCGGCAGTACAAACCGTCGAAGAGTTTCCCATAAATATTCCCACCTCACCCTGTCAAACGCCTTTTTGGCATCCAATGACAGGGCGAGGAGGGGTATTCTACGTCTCCTAGTCTCTGAAAAAATATGTACTATCCTTCTGGTATTGTCAGGTCCCTCCCTACCTGGGATGAACCCCACCTGATCTCCGTGTATCAAGGTCGGGATGACTTTTGCTAATCGGTTGGCCAAAATTTTGGAATATAACTTTGTATCTATATTAAATTAAAGATATGGGTCTATAACTGCCGCATTCTGCAGGGTCCTTGTCTGGTTTTAACAAAGTTATTATGGTTGCCTCTAGGAACTCCGGATTTACCTTCCCTGTATTCATCATCTCATTTAGGAGTCTATGTAGTATAGGAGTAAGAATATTTTAAAATGTTTTATAAAATTTTCCGGTATATCCATCCGGACCAGGAGCTTTTCCTAATTTAAGTTGGTTAATTGCGTTTTCTCTCTCTTCCAACGTGATTTGCTTTGTTATTGATTCCACCATGTCTTCCGACAGAGCGGGCAACTGTAAGTTACTAAGGAACTTCTTAATAGATTTTGTTATTTGTTCTGAACCCCCCTGGCCGGACTGGATATTATAGAGAGATTAATAAAATTTACCAAATGCTTAGCCTATCTCCCTAGGTGTGGAAACAATTTTTGCGTCCTAATAGATGTTATTCTCCTCTGGGCAGTTCTGTTCCGTAATTTATTTGCTAAAAATGTTGTAGGTTTATTATTACCGTAGTAAAAACATAATTTATGCTTACCTGATAAATTTATTTCTCTTGTAGTGTATCCAGTCCACGGATCATCCATTACTTGTGGGATATTCTCCTTCCCAACAGGAAGTTGCAAGAGGATCACCCACAGCAGAGCTGCTATATAGCTGCTCCCCTCACTGCCATATCCAGTCATTCGACCGAAACAAGACGAGAAAGGAGAAACCATAGGGTGCAGTGGTGACTGTAGTTTAATTAAAATTTAGACCTGCCTTAAAAAGGACAGGGCGGGCCGTGGACTGGATACACTACAAGAGAAATAAATTTATCAGGTAAGCATAAATTATGTTTTCTCTTGTTAAGTGTATCCAGTCCACGGATCATCCATTACTTGTGGGATACCAATACCAAAGCTAAAGTACACGGATGATGGGAGGGACAATGCAGGAACTTAAACGGAAGGAACCACTGCCTGTAGAACCTCTCTCCCAAAAACAGCCTCCGAAGAAGCAAAAGTGTCAAATTTGTAACATTTTGAAAAGGTGTGAAGCGAAGACCAAGTCGCAGCCTTGCAAATCTGTTCAACAGAGGCCTCATTTTTAAAGGCCCAGGTGGAAGCCACAGCTCTAGTAGAATGAGCTGTAATCCTTTCAGGGGGCTGCTGTCCAGCAGTCTCATAGGCTAAGCGTATTATGCTCCGAAGCCAAAAGGAGAGAGAGGTTGCCGAAGCTTTTTGACCTCTCCTCTGTCCAGAGTAAACGACAAACAGGGCAGATGTTTGACGAAAATCTTTAGTAGTCTGTAAGTAAAACTTCAAGGCACGGACTACGTCCAGATTATGCAAAAGACGTTCCTTCTTTAAAGGAGGATTAGGACACAATGATGGAACAACAATCTCGATTGATATTCCTGTTAGAAACCACCTTAGGTAAAAACACAGGTTTGGTACGCAGAACTACCGTGTCTGAATGAAAAATCAGATAAGGAGAATCACAATGTAAGGCAGATAACTCAGAGACTCTTCTCTGGATCGCTGACAGGTGGCAAGAGTGAGACTCTGCCCAGCGAATTATCTTTGAGACATCTAACATCGCTAGGGAACTCCTGGTTCCCCCTTGATGGTTGATGTAAGCCACAGTCGTGATGTTGTCCGACTGAAATCTGATGAACCTCAGTGTTGCTAACTGAGGCCAAGCTAGAAGAGCCTTGAATATTGCTCTTAACTCCAGAATATTTATTGGGAGGAGTTTCTCCTCCTGAGTCCACGATCCCTGAGCCTTCAGGGAGTTCCAGACTGCGCCCCAACCTAGAAGGCTGGCATCTGTTGTTACAATCGTCCAATCTGGCCTGCGAAATGTCATACCCTTGGACAGATGGACCCGAGAAAGCCACCAGAGAAGAGAATCTCTGGTCTCTTGATCCAGATTTAGTAGAGGGGACAAATCTGAGTAATCCCCATTCCACTGACCTAGCATGCATAATTGCAGCGGTCTGAGATGCAGGCGTGCAAATGGCACTATGTCCATTGCCGCTACCATTAAGCCGATTACTTCCATGCACTGAGCCACTGACGGGCGCGGAATGGAATGAAGGACACGGCAAGCATTTAGAAGTTTTGATAACCTGGACTCAGTCAGGTAAATTTTCATCTTTACAGAATCTATAAGAGTCCCTAGGAAGGAGACACTTGTGAGTGGTGATAGAGAACTCTTTTCCACGTTCACTTTCCACCCATGCGACCTCAGAAATGCCAGAACTATCTCTGTATGAGACTTGGCAATTTGAAAGCTTGACGCCTGTATCAGGATGTCGTCTAGATACGGAGTCACCGCTATGCCTCGCGGTCTTAGAACCGCCAGAAGTGAGCCCAGAACCTTTGTAAAAATTCTCGGGGCAGTGGCCAACCCGAAGGGAAGAGCTACAAATTGGTAATGCCTGTCTAGAAAGGCAAACCTTAGGAACCGATGATCTTTGTGAATCGGTATGTGAAGGTAGGCATCCTTTAAGTCCACTGTGGTCATGTACTGACCCGCTTGGATCATGGGTAGGATGGTCCGAATAGTTTCCATTTTGAATGATGAGGAATTTGTTTCAGATCTTTAGATCCAAGATTGGTCTGAAGGTTCCCTCTTTCTTGGGAACCACAAACAGATTTGAATAAAATCCCTGTCCTTGTTCCGTCCGCGGAACTGGATGGATCACTCCCATTACTAGGAGGTCTTGCACACAGCTTAGGAATGCCTCTTTCTTTATCTGGTTTGATGATATAACCTTGAAAGATGAAATCTCCCTTGGAGGAGAAGCTTTGAAGTCCAGAAGATATCCCTGAGATATGATCTCCAACGCCCAGGGATCCTGAACATCTCTTGCCCACGCCTGGGTGAAGAGAGAAAGTCTGCCCCCCACTAGATCCGTTTCCGGATAGGGGGCCGTTCCTTCATGCTGTCTTGGGACAGCAGCAGGCTTTCTGGTCTGCTTGCCCTTGTTCCAGGACTGGTTAGGTTTCCAGGCCTGTCTGGAATGAGCAACAGTTCCCTCTTGTTTTGAAGCGGAGGAAGTTGATGCTGCTCCTGCCTTGAAATTTCGAAAGGCACGAAAATTAGACTGTTTGGCCTTTGATTTGGCCCTGTCCTGGGGAAGGGTATGACCCTTGCCTCCAGTAATGTCAGCAATAATTTCCTTCAAGCCAGGCCCGAATAAGGTCTGCCCCTTGAAAGGAATGTTGAGTAATTTAGAAGTCACGTCAGCTGACCAAGATTTAAGCCATAGCGCCCTACGCGCCTGGATGGCGAATCCGGAATTCTTAGCCGTTAGTTTAGTCAAATGAACAATGGCATCAGAAACAAATGAGTTAGCTAGCTTAAGCGTTCTAAGCTTGTCAATATTTTCATTCAATGGAGCTGTCTGGATGGCCTCTTCCAGGGCCTCAAACCAGAATGCCGCCGCAGCAGTGACAGGCGCAATGCATGCAAGGGGCTGTAAAATAAAACCTTGTTGAATAAACATTTTCTTAAGGTAACCCTCCAATTTTTTATCCATTGGATCTGAAAAAGCACAACTGTCCTCAACCGGGATAGTGGTACGCTTTGCTAAAGTAGAAACTGCTCCCTCCACCTTAGGGACCGTCTGCCATAAGTCCCGTGTAGTGGCGTCTATTGGAAACATTTTTCTAAATATAGGAGGTGGGGAAAAGGGCACACCGGGTCTATCCCACTCCTTGCTAATAATTTCTGTAAGCCTTTTAGGTATAGGAAAAACGTCAGTACACACCGGCACCGCATAGTATCTATCCAGCCTACACAATTTCTCTGTAATTGCAACTGTGTTACAGTCATTCAGAGCAGCTAATACCTCCCCAAGCAATACACGGAGGTTCTCAAGCTTAAATTTAAAATTAGAAATCTCTGAATCAGGTTTCCCTGAGTCAGAGATGTCACCCACAGACTGAAGCTCTCTGTCCTCATGTTCTGCATACTGTGACGCAGTATCAGACATGGCTCTAACAGCATTTGCGTGCTCTGTATCTCTCCTAACCCCAGAGCTATCGCGCTTGCCTCTTAATTCAGGCAATCTAGATAATACCTCTGACAGGGTATTATTCATGATTGCAGCCATGTCCTGCAAGGTAATTGCTATGGGCGTCCCTGATGTAATTGGCGCCATATTAGCGTGCGTCCCCTGAGCGGGAGGCGAAGGGTCTGACACGTGGGGAGAGTTAGTTGGCATAACTTCCCCCTCGACAGAACCCTCTGGTGATAATTCTTTTATAGATAAAGACTGATCTTTACTGTTTAAGGTAAAATCAATACATTTAGTACACATTCTCCTATGGGGCTCCACCATGGCTTTCAAACATAATGAACAAGTAGGTTCCTCTGTGTCAGACATGTTTAAACAGACTAGCAATGAGACTAGCAAGCTTGGAAAACACTTAAAACAAGTTTACAAGCAATATAAAAAACGTTACTGCGCCTTTAAGAAACACAAATTTTCCCAAATTTTGAAATAACAGTGAAAAAATGCAGTTACACTAACGAAATTTTTACAGTGTATGTAATAAGTTAGCAGAGCATTGCACCCACTTGCAAATGGATGATTAACCCCTTAATACCAAAAACGGAATAACAAATGACAAAAACGTTTTTTAAACAGTCACAACAACTGCCACAGCTCTACTGTGGCTTTTTACCTCCCTCAATACGACTTTTGAAGCCTTTTGAGCCCTTCAGAGAAGTCCTGGATCATGCAGGAAGAAGCTGGATGTCTGTCTGTAATTTTTGCTGTGCAAAAAAACGCCAAAATAGGCCCCTCCCACTCATATTACAACAGTGGGAAGCCTCAGGGAACTGTTTCTAGGCAAAATTCAAGCCAGCCATGTGGAAAAAACTAGGCCCCAATAAGTTTTATCACCAAACATATGTAAAAAACGATTAAACATGCCAGCAAACGTTTTAAAATACACTTTTATAAGAGTATGTATCTCTATTAATAAGCCTGATACCAGTCGCTATCACTGCATTTAAGGCTTTACTTACATTACTTCGGTATCAGCAGCATTTTCTAGCAAATTCCATCCCTAGAAAAATATTTTAACTGCACATACCTTATTACAGGAAAACCTGCACGCTATTCCCCCTCTGAAGTTACCTCACTCCTCAGAATATGTGAGAACAGCAAAGGATCTTAGTTACTTCTGCTATGATCATAGAAAATTCAGGCAGATTCTTCTTCTAAATACTGCCTGAGATAAACAGTACACTCCGGTACCATTTAAAAATAACAAACTTTTGATTGAAGAAATAAACTAAGTATAAAACACCACAGTCCTCTTACGACCTTCATCTTAGTTGAGAGTTGCAAGAGAATGACTGGATATGGCAGTGAGGGGAGGAGCTATATAGCAGCTCTGCTGTGGGTGATCCTCTTGCAACTTCCTGTTGGGAAGGAGAATATCCCACAAGTAATGGATGATCCGTGGACTGGATACACTTAACAAGAGAAATATCTTATAACAACAATAATATGCTACACAATAATTTGACCAAGAAGAAAAAAAAAAAAAAAAAAAAGGCAGAAAATGATAATGACATTTTCGGCCAAAATGTTTCTAAGACCAAAGTTTCGGTGCATCCCTACTTAAAACAATATTAAATATCAATATACTGTATTATTCTTTATTTAGTTCTGTGTAACAGAATCAGATTTAAGTGGAGGGTTTTTTACCAATTATCCAAATAAAGTATAGTCCTAGAAAGCTATTATATGCAAAACAGTAAGTCAAGAAATTAACTCAAACAGCAGCTCTAGGCTAGCATCAAATTTGAAATATGCTACACCGGGGCTCGACAAACCCAGGAGCCTGGGAGCCACTGGCTCCTAGAATTTTACCCCTGGCTCCTAACTTTTTGGGTTATTCTCCATATATCTATATACATATCCAACTGTCTGGCTCCTAAAAATATGCCTGGCTCATAAATATTCTTACTGGCTCCTAATTATTGAACATGTTCGTCAAGCACTGTCAGCTACACAATAATTTTACCGGAAATAACAGGCAAAAAAAAAAAAAAAAAACATAATTTATGCTTACCTGATAAATTCCTTTCTTCTGTTGTGCGATCAGTCCACGGGTCATCATTACTTCTGGGATATAACTCCTCCCCAACAGGAAATGCAAGAGGATTCACCCAGCAGAGCTGATATAGCTCCTCCCCTCTACGTCAGTCCCAGTCATTCGACCAAGAATCAACGAGAAAGGAGTAACCAAGGGTGAAGTGGTGACTGGAGTATAATTTAAAAGATATTTACCTGCCTTAAAAAAAAAACAGGGCGGGCCGTGGACTGATCGCACAACAGAAGAAAGGAATTTATCAGGTAAGCATAAATTATGTTTTCTTCTGTTATGTGCGATCAGTCCACGGGTCATCATTACTTCTGGGATACCAATACCAAAGCAAAAAGTACACGGATGACGGGAGGGATAGGCAGGCTCATTATACAGAAGGAACCACTGCCTGAAGAACCTTTCTCCCAAAAATAGCCTCCGAAGAAGCAAAAGTGTCAAATTTGTAAAATTTGGAAAAAGTATGAAGCGAAGACCAAGTTGCAGCCTTGCAAATCTGTTCAACAGAGGCCTCATTCTTAAAGGCCCAAGTGGAAGCCACAGCTCTAGTGGAGTGAGCTGTAATTCTTTCAGGAGGCTGCTGTCCAGCAGTCTCATAGGCTAAACGTATTATGCTACGAAGCCAGAAGGAGAGAGAGGTAGCAGAAGCTTTTTGACCTCTCCTCTGTCCAGAATAAACGACAAACAGGGAAGAAGTTTGGCGAAAATTTTTAGTTGCCTGCAAATAGAACTTGAGGGCACGAACTACATCCAGATTGTGTAGAAGACGTTCCTTCTTTGAAGAAGGATTTGGACACAAGGATGGAACAACAATCTCTTGATTGATATTCCTGTTAGTGACTACCTTAGGTAAGAACCCAGGTTTAGTACGCAGAACTACCTTATCTGAGTGAAAAATCAGATAAGGAGAATCACAATGTAATGCTGATAACTCAGAGACTCTTCGAGCCGAGGAAATAGCCATTAAAAACAGAACTTTCCAAGATAACAATTTTATATCAATGGAATGAAGGGGTTCAAATGGAACACCTTGTAAAACGTTAAGAACTAAGTTTAAACTCCATGGCGGAGCAACGGCTTTAAACACAGGCTTGATCCTAGCTAAAGCTTGACAAAAGGCCTGGACGTCTGGATTTTCTGACAGACGCCTGTGTAACAAGATGGACAGAGCTGAAATCTGTCCCTTTAATGAACTAGCCGATAAACCCTTTTCTAAACCTTCTTGTAGAAAAGACAATATCCTAGGGATCCTAACCTTACTCCAGGAGTAACGTTTGGATTCGCACCAGTATAGGTATTTGCGCCATATTTTATGGTAAATCTTTCTGGTAACAGGCTTCCTAGCCTGGATCAGGGTATCAATAACCGACTCAGAAAAACCACGCTTTGATAAAATCAAGCGTTCAATTTCCAAGCAGTCAGTTTCAGAGAAGTTAGATTTTGATGTTTGAATGGACCCTGTATCAGAAGGTCCTGTCTCAGAGGTAGAGACCAAGGTGGACAGGATGACATGTCCACTAGATCTGCATACCAAGTCCTGCGTGGCCATGCAGGCGCTATTAGAATCACAGATGCTCTCTCTTGTTTGATTTTCGCAATCAATCGAGGAAGCAGCGGGAAGGGTGGAAACACATAAGCCATCCCGAAGTTCCAAGGTGCTGTCAAAGCATCTATCAGAACCGCTCCCGGATCCCTGGATCTGGACCCGTAGTGAGGAAGTTTGGCGTTCTAGGATTAGTGACCTTTAACAGAGTAGTTCCGGTGAAAAACCATTCCCAGAATACTGAAGTGTATACATACATGTCATTATAACGGTATAGCAGGATTTTTTCATCAATTCCATTCAGAAAATAAAAACTGCTACATACCTCAATGCAGATTCATCTGCCCGCTGTCCCCTGATCTGAAGCCTTTACCTCCCTCAGATGGCCGAGAACAGCAATATGATCTTAACTACTCCGGTTAAAATCATAGTAAAAAACTCTGGTAGATTCTTCTTCAAACTCTGCCAGAGAAGTAATAACACGCTCCGGTGCTATTGTAAAATAACAAACTTTTGATTGAAGTCATAAAAACTAAGTATAATCACCATAGTCCTCTCACACATCCTATCTAGTCGTTGGGTGCAAGAGAATGACTGGGACTGACGTAGAGGGGAGGAGCTATATCAGCTCTGCTGGGTGAATCCTCTTGCATTTCCTGTTGGGGAGGAGTTATATCCCAGAAGTAATGATGACCCGTGGACTGATCGCACATAACAGAAGAAAAAGCCATTTTCGGACGAAACGTTTCTGCGGCAAAAATGTCGGTGTATCCCTACTAAAATTAACCCTACAAGCTACCTTATTAACCCCTTCGCTGCTGGGCATAATATAAGTAAGTGTGGTGTGCAGCAGCATTTAGTGGCCAAATCACCAAAAAGTAATGTCAAAGCCATAAATGTCTTCCATTTCTGAACAAAGGAGATCCCAGAGAAGCATTTACAACCATTTGTACCATAATTGTACAAGCTGTTTGTAAATAAATTCAGTGAGAAATCTAAAATTTGTGAAAAAAAGTTAACTTTTTTTTTATTTGATCGCATTTGGCGGTGAAATGGTGGCATGAAATATACAAAAATCGGCCTAGATCACTACTTTGGGTTGTCTATATATACACATACGTGAAGGGTTATTCAGGGATTCCTTACAGATATCAGTGTTACAATGCAACTATTGCTGATTTTGAAAAATAATGGTTTGGAAATAGCAACGTGCTACTTGTACGTATTGCGGTATTTCTGAACTCAGGACAAAAATTTAGAAACTATTTAGCATGGGAGTTTTTTTAGTGGTTGTAAATGCGTAAGATTTTGGGGGTCAAAGTTAGAAAAAGTGCGTTTTTTTCCCCATTTCTTTATAGTAAATTATAAGATATGATGAAAAACATAATTTATGCTTACCTGATAAATTTATTTCTCTTGTAGTGTATCCAGTCCACGGATCATCCATTACTTATGGAATATATTCTCCTTCCCAACAGGAAGTTGCAAGAGTCACCCACAGCAAAGCTGCTATATAGCTCCTCCCCTAACTGCCATATTCAGTCATTCGACCGAAAACATGGAGAGAAAGGAAACCATAGGGTGCAGTGGTGACTGTAGTTCAAGTGAAAAAATTACCTGCCTTAAAGTGACAGGGCGGGCCGTGGACTGGATACACTACAAGAGAAATAAATTTATCAGGTAAGCATAAATTATGTTTTCTCTTGTTAAGTGTATCCAGTCCACGGATCATCCATTACTTATGGAATATCCATACCAAAGCTAAAGTACACGGATGATGGGAGGGACAAGGCAGGTACTTAAACGGAAGTTACCACTGCCTGTAAAAAAACCCTTTCTCCCAAAAATAGCCTCCGAAGAAGCAAGGTATCAAATTTGTTAAATTTGAAAAAGTATGAAGCGCAGACCAAGACTCCGTCTTGTAAATCTGTTCAACAGAAGCCACATTTAAAAAAAGGCCCAAGTGAAAACCACAGCTCTAGTAGAATGAGCTGTAATCCCTTCAGGAGGCTGCTGAACAGCAGTCTCATAAGCTAAATGAATTATGCTTTTTAACCAAAAGGACAGAGAGGCTACTGAAGTCTTTTGACCTCTCCTCTGTCCAGAATAGACAACAAACAAGGTGAACGTTTGATGAAAACTGTATTAGCTTGTAAGTAAGATTTTAAAGCACAAACCACGTCCAATATTGTGTAATAGACGTTCCTTCTTTGAGGAAGGATTAGGATACAAGCATGGAACAAATATCTCTTGAGTGATGTTCTTGTTGGATACCGCCTTAGGAAAAAACCCAGGTTGGTACGCAGGACTACCTTATCCGTACGAAGGACCAGATAAGGAGAATCACATTGTAACACAGATAACTTGGAGACTCTACGAGTCGAGGAAATAGCTACCCAAAAAGAACTTTCCAAGATAAAGATTGATATCTATGGAACAAAAAAAGGTTCAAACGGAACTTCCTGAAGAACCTTAAGAACCAGGTTTAAGCTCCATGGCAGAGCAAAGCTGACAACCCTTTTCTCAAAAACATCTTGGAGAAAAGATAATATCCTGGGAATCCAGACCTTACTCCATGAGTAACCCTTGGATTCATAAAAATCAGATATTTACACCATATCTATGTTCATTTTCCTAGAGACAGGCTTACATGTCTGTATTAAAGGTATCAATGACTGACTCGGAGAAGCCATGCTTTGATACCATCAAGCGTTCAGTCTCCAGGCAGTCCATCTCAGATTGATTCTATTTAGATGGTTGAAAGGACCCTGAGGTAGGGGGACCTGTCTCAGAAGCAAAGACCGTGATGGAAAGGATGACATGTCCACCAGATCTGCATACCAGGTCCTGCGTGGCTACGCAGGCACTGTCAAAAACACCAAAGCCTTCTCCTGCTTGGTCTTGACCTCCGGAGGAAATCCCACTCCCCCGGAAGAAAAAGTCTGACGACTTAGAAAATCCACCTCCCAGTTCTCAACACCTGGGATATGGATAGCTGATAGACAAGAGTGAGTCTCTGTCCAGTGAATTATTGTAAGACTTCTAACCTCGCTAGGGAACTTCTGTTCCCCCTTGATGGCTGATGAAAGCCACAGTCGTGTATATTGTCCGACTGAGAATGATGTACCTCAGAGTTGCTAACTGAGGCCAAGTCTGAAGAGCATGGAATATCACTCCCAATTCCAGAATATTTATTAGAAGGAGGGTCTCCTCCTAAGTCCCCTATCCCTGAGCCTTCAGGGAGATCCAGACTGCATCCCAACCTAAAAGGCTGGCATCTATTGTAACAATTGTCCCATCTGACCTGCGGGAGGTCATACCCTTGGACAGATGGACCCGACATAGTCACCAGAGAAGAGAATCTCTGGTCTCTTGGTCCAGGTTTAACAGGGGGACAAATCTGTGTAATCCCCGTTCCTCTGACTGAGCATGCATAGTTGCAGCGGTCTAAAATGTAGACGTGCAAACGGTACTATGTCCCTTGCCGCTACCATTAAGCCAATTTCATTCATGTACTGAGCCACCAAAGGGCGCGGATGGAATGAAAAACACGGCAGAAATTTAGAAACTTTGACAACCTGGACTCCGTCAGGTAAATTTTCATTTCAACAGAATCTATCAGAGTCCCTAGGAGGGAAACCCTTGAGATTGGGAATAGAGAACTCTTTCCTTGTTCACTTTCCACCCATGTAATCTCAGAAATGCCAGTACTACGTCCGTATGAGACTTGGCAATTTGGATGTTTGACGCCTGTATCAGGATGTCGTCTAAATAAAGGGCCACTTCTATGCCCCGCGGCCTAAGGACCGCCAAAGCGACCCTAGAACCTCCATAAAGATTCTTGGGGCTGTAGATATCCCAAAGGAAAGATCTACAAACTGGTAATGCCTGTCTAGAAAGGCAAACCTGAAAAACGATGGTGATCTTTATGCATCACAATGTGAGGATAAGCATCCTTCAAATCCATTGTAGTCCTCTATTGACTCTCCTGGATCATAGTTAAGATGGTACGAATAGTTTCCATCTTAAATGACGGAATTCTGAGGAATTTGTTTAAGATCTTTAGATCCAAAATAGGTCTGAAGGTTCCCTCTCCTTGGGAACCACAAACAGATTTGAGTAAAAACTCTGTCCCTGTTCCTCTCTTGGAACTGGATGGATCTCGTACACAATGTAAGAATGCCTCCTTCTTTATCTGGTTTGCAGATAATTGTGAAAGGCGAAAACTCCCTTTTTTATTGGGGGGGAATCTTTGAAATCCAGAAGATATCTCTGGGATATAAATTCCAATGCCTAGGGATCCTGGGCATCTCTTGCCCACATGGGTGAAGAATGAAAGTCTGCCCCCTATAGGATCCGTTACCGGATAGGGGTCCGTTCCTTCATGCTGCCTTAGAGGCAGCAGCAGGCTCCTTGGCCTGCTTATCTTTGTTTCAGGTCCGATTGTCTCCAGACCGCCTTGGACTGAGCAAAAATTCCCTTTTGTTTTGCCTTAGAGGAAGTGGATGCCACCCTCCAGTGATATAAGCAATAATCTCCTTCAAACCAGGCCCGAATAGGGTCTGCCCCTTGAAGGGAAGTTAAATAGCTTATTTATTAAAGTCACGACAGCTGACCATGATATAAGCCATAGCGCTCTACGCGCCAGTATAGTAAAAAAACAGAATTCTTAGCCGTTAGTCTAGTCAAATGAACAAAGGCATCAGAAAACAAAGGAATTTGGCTAGCATAAGCTTGTCAAATATATTCATCCAATGGAGTCGCTAACTGTAAAGCCTCATCAAGAGACTCAACCCAGAACGCCGCAGCAGCAGTGACAGAAGCAATGTATGCAAGGGGCTGCAGGATAAAACCCTGTTGAATAAACATTTTTTATTCATTGGATCTAAAAAGCACAACTGTCTTTGCCAGAGGTAGTGGTATGCTTAGCTAGAGTAGAAACTCTTCTCTCCACCTTAGGAACTGTCTGCCAGAAGTCCCGTGTGGTGGTAACTATTAGAAAACATTCTTCTAAAAAAAAAAAATAGGAGGGGAAGAGAACAGCACACCTGGTCTATACCATTCCTTATTAAAAAAACATTTAGTAAACTTCTTTAGGTATTGGAAAAACATCAGCACACACCGGCACTGCATATTATTTAACCAGTCTACACAATTTCTCTGGCCCTGTGATTGTACACATTCATTCAGAGCAGCCAAAGCCTCCCTGAGCAACAAGTGGAGGTTCTGAAGTATAAATTTTAAATGTAGAAATATCAGAATCAGGTTAAATCATCTACGCTGAGTCATTCACCCACAGACTAAGCATATTGTGAGATAGTATCAGTCATGGTTCTTAAAGCGTCTGTATGCTCTGTATCTACCCCCAGAGCTATCTGCTTTCCTTATAAACGATTTTTGAAGTCTTTTTAGCCCTTTAGAAATGTCCTGTAGTATTCATGGGACTGCTGAGGGAATCTAGATGATTCATTTTGTAATTTTAACTGCGCCTCCCACTCATATTACAACAGTTGGAGGCTTCAGTTAACTGTTTCTATTCAAAATTTAAGCCAGCCATATGGAAAAAACTTAGGCCCCAATAAGTTTTATCACCAAACATATGTTAAAAAACGATTAAACATGCCAGCAAACGTTTTAAAACACATTTTTACAAGAGTATGTATCTCTATTAATAAGCCTGATACCAGTCGCTTTTACTGCATTTAAGGCTATACCAACATTACAGTGTTATCACCAATGTTCGTTAAAAAACGATTAAACATGCCAGTAAACGTTTTAAAACACATTTTTATAAGAGTATGCATCTATTAATAAGCCTGATACCAGTCGCTATCGCTGCATTTAAGGGTTTACTTACATTACTTCGGTATCAGCAGTATTTTCTTAGTCAATTCCATTCCTAGAAAAATATTTTACTGCACATACCTTATCTGCAGGAAAACCTGCACGCCATTCCCCCTCTGAAGTACCTTACTCCTCAGAATGTGTGAGAACAGCAAATGGATCTTAGTTACGTCTGCTAAGATCATAGAAAAAACGCAGGCAGATTCTTCTTCTAAACACTGCCTGAGATAAACAGCACACTCCGGTGCCATTTGAAAATAACAAACTTTTGATTGAAGAATAAACTAAGTATAAAGCACCACAGACTCTCACGACCTCCTATCTATGTTGAGACTTGCAAGAGAATGACTGAATATGGCAGTTAGGGGAGGAGCTATATAGCAGCTTTGCTGTGGGTGACTCTTGCAACTTCCTGTTGGGAAGGAGAATATATTCCATAAGTAATGGATGATCCGTGGACTGGATACACTTAACAAGAGAAATAATTGTATCTTTAGAAAGTCCATTTAATGGTGAGAAAAACGGTATATAAATATGTGTGGGTACAGTAAATGAGTAAGAGGAAAATAACAGCTAAACACAAACACAGCAGAAATGTAAAAATAGCCCTGGTCCCTAACGGTAAGAAAGTTAAAAAATGGTCTGGTCTCTAAAGGGTTAAACAACTTTCCAATCTACATTTATCTAATTAGCCAAGTTCTTTTGGTATCCTTTGCTGAAAAGGATACCTATGTAGGCCCGGGAAGTTTGCTGCTGAATGCACACACACGTCTACTTTGTATGGCTTACTGATGTGTTCAACTAGCTCCCCATTAGTGACTTGCTGCTTCTTTCAATAAAGGATACAAAAGAATGAAGCAAAATTGATACTATAAGTAAATTGGAAGGTTTTTTTTTTTTTATTAAAAATAAATAAATGATGTTCGATCTAAATCAGAAAAGAGAAATGTTGAGTTTCATGTCCCTTTAAACTATTAGACTAGCGGTAGTTCATCTCCAAATCATTTCATAATTATCTATTTCTAATAGTATTTAACTAACTAAAGTAATTTTCTGATATACGTGGAAAGAATAATCTGAGAAGTTATTAAAAAAAAAAAACCACCACACAACCTCTCTGACACCCTTTTTATTTCAGTGTGTTTGTAAAAGACAAAAGCATGTATGGCTGTAGGTTAGGGACCTATGTACGAAGGCACCTTAAAATGAAACCTGGTCCTAATAACCAACTGCTGTAACACTTCATTGTATGTTTTTAATCTAGCTGTATTAGGTTTCTGTGATGTAAAAAATGAGACAAAGATAAATCATTTCAGAACTTTTTCCACCTTTAATGTGACCTATAAACTGTACAACTCAATTGAAAAACAAACTAAAATCTTTTAGGTAAAGGGAAATAAAATAACATGGTTGCATAAGTGTGAACATCCTTAAATACTTTGTTGAAGCACCTTTTGATTTTATTACAGCACTCGGTCTTTTTGGGTATGAGTTTTTCAGCATGGCACATCTTGACTTGGTAAGATTTGCCCATTCTTCTTTGCAAAAACACTCTAAATCTGTCAGAATGAGAGGGCATCTCCTGTGCACAGCCCACTTAAGATCACCCCACAGATTTTGAATTGGATTCAGGTCTGGACTCTGGCTGGGCCATCCCAAATCTTTAATCTTCTTCTGGTGAAGCCATTCCTTTGTTGATTTGGATGTATGCTTTGGGTCGTTGTCATGCTGAAAGATGAAGTTCCTCTTCATGTTCAGCTTTCTAGCAGTAGCCTGAAGGTTTCGTGCCAATATTGTCTGGTATTTAGAACTGTTCATTATTCCCTCTACCTTGACTAAGGCCCCAGTTTCAGCTGAAGAAAAAACAGCCCCAAAGCATGATGCCAACACCACCATGATTCACTGTGGGTATGGTGTTCTTTTGGTGATATGCAGTGTTGTTTTTGCATCAAACATATCTTTTGGAATTATGGCCAAAAAGTTCAACTTTGGTTTCATCAGACCAGAACACCTTTTGCAACATGTTTTTGGGAAACTTCAGATGTGTTTTTGCTAAATTTAGCCGGGCTTGGATGGTTTTTTTTGCAAGAAAAGGCTTCCGTCTTGCCACTCTACCCCATAGCCCAGACATATGAAGAATACAGGCGATTGTTGTCACATGTACCACACAGCCAGTACTTGCCAGATATTCCTGCAACTCCTTTAATGTTGCTGTAGGCCTCTTGGCAGCCTCCCAGACCAGTTTTCTTCTTGTCTTTTCATCAATTTTGGAGGGACATCCAGTTCTTGGTAATGTCACTGCTACACCATATTTTCTTCACTTGATGATGACTGTCTTCAATGTGTTCCATGGTATATCTAATGCCTTGGAAAATCTTTTGTACCCTTCTCCTGACTGATACCTTTTAACAATGAGATCCCTCTGATGCTTTAGAAGCTCTCTGCGGACCATGGCTTTTGCTGTAGGATGCGACTAATAAAATGTCAGGAAAGACCTATTAGAACAGCTGAACTTTATTTGGGGTTACTCAGAGGCACTTTAAATGATGGCAGGTGTATGCTGACTCCTATTTAACATGATTTTGAATGTGATTGTTTAATTCTGAACACCACAGCTGCATCCCCAGTAATAAAAGGGTGTTCACACTTACGCAACCATATTTTAGTTTTTTATTTCCCTTTGCCTAAAAGATTTCAGTTTATTTTTCAATTGAGTTGTACAGTTTATAGGTCACATTAAAGGTGGAGAAAGTTCTGAAATGATTAATCTTTGTCTCATTTTTTTACATCACAGAAACCTGACATTTTAACAGGGGTGTGTAGACTTTTTAGTGTATATATATATATATATATATATATATATATATATATATATATATATATATATATATATATATATATATATATATATATATATATATATATATATATATATATATATATATATATATATATATATATATATATATATATATAAATAAAATGTCCTGAGGTAATTAGGACTCGGAATGTTGTTGGTTCAAATATTATTGATTTGAGGCAGTTTATTTTCCTTCCTGGAGTTTATGATCCCTCTCAGAATTAGTATTGCTGTTTTAAAACTGTTGAACTGACAGAGAACAGGTATCACCATTACACATTATCATTCCAGACAAACAAAGTCATCTCAGAATAAGGTTTAATCGTTTTAATTGCACTGGGTAAGCACATGACAAACATGCCATGACTGGTAACCAAATAATCCAAATGGTTCCACAATGTGAGTGATAAGTAATGCCCAGAATTTTTAAGATTTTAGGTATGAAAAATTGTCATGTAGTTGTAGTTGTTTAATTATTATTATTTATTTAGGGGAAAAAATAAAAAGGGGGACTTGGGATATGGTTATGCTTAATAAACTGGATTTATTCCACCTTTAAAACAATCCTTTCACGTTCGTTGCATGGCACTGGACAAGGAAATACTAAGAAAAACTTGCAACACTATTTTTAACACACAGTGGTCGTATTAAACCTTCAACCAATCATTTCATATGCTTTGCATGACAACTAACAATGGAATACTTTTCATAAGTAAACCATCTTCTGACTTCAGTTGAAATCTACTTAAAAAGGTATAGTAAAGTTCAAATAAAAAAACTTTCATGGTTCAGATAGGGCATGTAATTTTAAACAACTTTCTAATTTACTTTTATCATTAAATTTGCTTTGTTCTCTTGGTATTCTTAGTTGAAAGCCAAACCGAGGTAGGCTCATATGCTAAAATTTTAAGACATTAAAGGCCGTCTCTTATCTGAATGCTTTTTACAGTTTCAAAGCTAGAGGGCGTTAGTTCATGTGTTTCATATACATAAGATTGTGCTCACGCATGTGGAGTTATTTAAGAGTCAGCACCAATTGTCTGAAATGCAAGTCTGTCAAAAGATCTGAGATAAGGAGGCAGTCTGCAGAAGCTTAGATACAAGGTAATCAGATGTTAAAAAAAGTATATTAAGAAAACTGTTTGTTATGCAAAACTGGGGAATGGTAAATAAAAGGATTATCTATCTTTTTAATCAATATTTTTGGTGTTTACTATCCCTTTAAAAAGGTATATGAAACCCAAAACATAATTTTCTCTCAGGATTCTTTTTTTTTTTTTTTTTTCTTCCAAACAAGCTTTATTGAAGTGTAAATATTCAGATACAATAAACTTGTACAGCATAAAAGATATACAAATAAAGATCGCTTTACAGCTGCAGACAAGTAAGACAATCACTTCATCTTGATAGAAACTCGCACACCCTGACAAGTGCTGGGAGTGAAAGTTAACAAGCTTAACCTCTTTTTGCAATTTTAGGATAATCATATAGTAGGATAACATTTAAAATATATTAGGGGAAGGGGAGAGAGGGGGACTAGAAAGCAAGAAGAGAGAGGGTATATAGGACTAGGCAAGAAGAATCATAGGGTAATGAAAGATGGGAGGGAGAAAAAAAAAAAAAAAAAAAAAAAAAAAAAAAAAGAGAAATTTTACATTCCAGAGGCCACGCCTCTCATGATACTATTTATATTGTACCATGCCAAATTGCCAGCATGAACTCATACTTATCAAATTTGTGGTTTTTAAAGTAATAATATCTCTCCAAAAGTAAAATATCCTCCACCTCTGAGTACCACTCTTCCAATGTAGGGGGATTCTGCTTTTTCCACTTTTTTGGAATCAGTTTCTTAGCGCTAGTGAGCATAATTAACAAAAGAGCAAAGTGCGCCTGACTTTGTGTTTTGGGAAGCGTCAGGAATAATAAAATCTCCGGCGTGTTTGGGATTGGGAGGTTAAGGATATCAGATATCTTATTTAAAACCTCCGACCAAAAGGGTGTTAAAATTGGGCAGGACCACCATATGTGTAAAAGGGAGCCGCTTTCGCCGCAACCCCTCAAACATACAGGGCTAACCGCTGGAAATATCTTATGGAGTCTTACGGGCGTCAGGTACCATCTTGCTCAGGAGCTTAATATGATGTTCTTTAATGGTCGATGAGACCGACGATTTTTTAATCAAGTTAAATGCCTTCAGCCATGGCTCCACATCGTTATCTAACCTCAAATCCACAGTCCAGCGTATAGTGTATGACGGGAGTGTGTCAGTCCCTTGTAAGGCTGCTATCTTATATAGGAGGGAGATTAAATGTCTTGGCGTGGCCTCTCCCACACAGAGTTTCTCAAAAGGGGTAAGTGATCTACCTAGTTCCTGTTTATTTTTATGGCTAGAAATAAAGTGTATCAGTTGGTTGTAGTGTAACCATCCCTCAGTGAAGTAATAGCCGAGTCCCAGGTATTAAGCGTTTCTTCTAGTAAGTGATATTTGTTAACTATGCTAGGACGCTGTGTAGGCGGCAGCCACGCCAGTGTACTCACATTATTTATTTTGAGGATCTGTCTATCTAAGTCTATCCATGCTTTATGCTTTGCATTTTGTGCCCATTCAACTATCCTTTGTAGACCTATCGCCCTTTTGTAAAGTGAAATATCTGGTAGGCCGAGTCCCCCTCTATCTCTTGGCAAGTACATAGTGCGCTTCGGGATCCTAGGTTTAGTATTAGCCCATATGTATTGTTCAATGAGTTTCTGCAGCTGAGTGATGTATCCCCTAGGTAGAGTTATAGGTAAGGTCTGAAAGAGGTATAGAATTTGGGGCAAGATATTCATCTTAATAACTCCTATTCTACCTAGCCAAGATATATATTTATTTTTCCAGGAGGAAAGGTCTGCAGCTATATTGTTTTTGAGAGGAATGTAGTTGTATTTAAATAGATCTGAGGGGTCAGATGTTAAAAAGATTCCAAGGTATTTTAATTTATTCGTAGCTAAGGTGATCTTATACTTATGTTGTAGGGTTTGTATTATTCTAGGACAAGTGTTAATGTTTAAAAGTTCAGATTTGCTCAGATTAAGGGAGAAGTTCGAGGCCTTACCATATTCTTTAAGTACATCTAAGAGTACAGGGAGAGATTCCGAAGCATTCGTTAAGGTGTATAAGACATCATCTGCATAAAGCGCTTGCTTGTGCTCAGTGTCTCCCACCCTTATGCCCTTAATATGCTGATTAATTCTCACCTTATGAGCCAGGACCTCGATAGACATGGCGAAGAGTAAGTGGGACAGGGGACAACCCTGTCTGGTTCCATTTCTGATGTTGAAAGACTCCGATAAAGGTACCATTAACTCTTATTTTAGCGTTAGGATTAGAGTAGAGCGCCAAAACTGTGTACAAAGGCCCGACCAAATCCCAGCTTCTCCAGGACCTGACGCAAGAAGACCCAATTCACCCTATCAAAGGCCTTCTCCGCGTCTGTGGAGAAGAGCACTAGCGGAAGACCTGAGACTCTGGCATGATTGATTAATTGTGAGACCTTGATAGTGTTGTCCCTGGCCTCACGACCAGGGACAAATCCAACCTGGTCATTACAGATCAGATCTGGTAGGTATTTGTTGAGTCTTGTCGCCAAAATTTTTGCTAAAAGCTTCATGTCCGAATTGATTAGGGAAATAGGCCGAAAGTGACCAGGAGAGTCTGGAGTTTTACCCGGCTTGGGAATAACCGTAATGTGAGCTTCCAGAAGGACACGAGACAGAGAGGGATCCTCCCGAAGACCGTTAAATAGGTCAAGGAGTGGGCCCGCCAGGATCTCCCTGAACCTTTTGTAGTAGGCTGAGGAAAATCCTTTAGGGCCAGGGCTCTTACCCCCTGGGCAGTTTTTAATGGCGTTAAAGAGTTCCTCTACAGTTATAGGGGAATCTAGAAATTCGGAGTCTTCCCGTGTCAGGGAGGGGAGGTCGATATTGCTGAACTAACAAAGGTTTCATGCTGGAGAATATAATCTGCGTGGGCAGAATCTGAGTGATGGTCATGTATATTGTATAATGAGTGAAAGTACTTATGGAACTCTGTAGCTATTTGGTCACTACTGTGAAGCTTACAGCCGTCTGTGGATTTTAAGGAGAATATGTGGGAACGGAGCTGTTTTTTTGTTTTGTTTTTTAAGGGTTCTAGCTAGGATTCGGCCTGGTTTATTACCCCCTTCATAGTAATGTTGTTTTAGGTAAAGAGCAGGCTTTTGATGGGATTCCGCCAGGTGTTTTTGAAATTCAATTCTTGCCTCCTTCAATTGAGTTATAGTGTCAGTGCACGAAGGATCTGCTTTATGTTTGACTTCTAAGGTGCCGATCCTGGTTTGTATATCATGGTATTTAGCTCTGTGTTGCTTATTGAGAAATGCCTTATGTTTAATCAATGCACCTCTTATAACGCTCTTGTGTGCCTCCCAGATAGTAGCATGTGAAGAGGAAGGGAAGGTGTTAATCTCAAAATATTCCCGCATAATTTTAAGTATGTCATTAAAGATTAAGGGGTTATCTAATATGGTGTCATCTAATCTCCATGTTTTTTGTGTAACGGGGATATCTGGCCATAAAATTGAGCAGGAAACAGGGGCATGGTCTGACCATGTGATGTGATCAATAACACAATGATGGGTGATCGAGAGTCTCCAAGAGTCTGTATAAATGAAATCGATCCTGGAATAGCTGTTATGTGGGATGGAATAAAAGGAGTAATCCCTGGAAGTTGGGTGTAAAGTCCGCCAGACGTCATGTAGTGTTAATTTTGTAAGTGTGTCATTAACTTGTTTAATCGTGGATGTGGGAGTGCAAATAACCCCTCGTGAGGTGTCAACTAAAGGGTCGGCTACAATGTTAAAATCTCCAGCTAAATATGCGATTCCCCTGGAATGTTCCAGAAGATCCGAAACCTGATTTCAGAATGTCTCCTGACCATGACTGGGGGAGTAGATTGAGGCCAGAGTGATACAGTGTCCAAAAAGGGTACCTACTAGGATTAGGTAACGCCCATTTGGGTCTCTCTCAATATGTGTCATGGTAAATGGGACTGTTTTGTGAAAAACAATACCCACGCCTCCTTTTTTATTCTGGCCCGAGGCAAAGTAAGCCATCGGGAACTGGGAGTTGTGCCATTTAGGTTCTTTACCCTTTCTGTAGTGAGTTTCTTGTAATAAAATTATGTGGCTCTGTGATTTGTTCAGTTCCCTAAACGCAATGGAGCGTTTGCCTGGGTTGTTCCGGCCTTTTGCGTTAATAGTAGTGAGATTAATTGAGTGGTCAAAGAACCTTTTAGACTTGTGCTGCGTGGCCATATCTACGTTATCACTTTCTTTTTCTGACAAAAAAAAAAAAGGGGGGGGAGGGGTGAAGATTTAAGGAAAGGTGAAGATCAGAGAAAGGGGAATGTAAGTAAGAGAGAGGGAAAGAGAAGAATGCAAAACAGCGAAATAACTACAAGAATTAAGCTAGTGTGGCCCAAGTCTATATCCAGAATGCATAGGAGTAGGGAAATCCAAAGGTTAAACTTCCAGTTCTCCTGCCAGTACCCCCGGACAACCAAACATGGGCCAGTATAAGCATAGATATTCTGTAAGACAAGACTAGTGGGCCCTTCATTGCATGTTGCATACTACTTTATTTACCAAATGACTTAGGGTAGCTGTGGTCAGGGCAAGGCACGAGGAGGAGGCAATAAATGCAGATACACACAGATTAACAAAACATCCGTATTTCAGCATATGATAGTCATATTAAGTTTTATTGCGTATATGATGCAACTAAAATCTATCAGTGGGTAGTTGGTTGCCCTCAAGACCGATTAGTTCAGTATTAACACGGGGTAAAACAACCTAAAAGAGAGTTACACATCAAGCAATATTATTTTTTCGACTTTACATAGAATAAACATTATTAACCCTTACTTCTAGGTGTGGTCAGGAACAGTATAGAGGTAGTAATCATTAGTCTAGTCTAATGATAAGCAAGCATTATGTCCTAGAGTGAAATATATAGCAATAACAAAAATAACAGGTCAAGGAAATAAACTTCTATACCAACATGTATAGTAAACAAGATTAACATTTGAACACATTTTTCAACATTAGAGCACAGTTAGGAGTAGTATCTTGCACACTAGACCAGTGAGAAATCTGATCAAAGGCTCAGAAAGTCTAACAGTACATTACCCGATTGATTCAACCTCGGGAAGATCACTTGGTGGCCGGGTGGGTAGCGATGGCCTTCCTAGTGAAGATCCACAGGAGGAAGGGACCGGAATTGCTAAGTTCTCAAAGAAGACCTTGTAATCCATTCCAGGCCGAAAGATAGAAGTTTTATTGTTGTTGGTGGCGATGATTGAGACAGGAAAACCCTATCTGTAAGGAACCTTATGGCTTCTCAGGACAGATGTGATGTGTCCCAAGTCTCTTCGTTTTTGCAGAGTCACGGGGGATAAGTTGGAAAAAACCTGAATTTCTTCCCCGGCGTGGGTGATAGAATGTTTCTTGCGAGCATGCTGGAGAAGTTCCTCTTTGTCCTTGAAACTAAGAAATCTTACAATTATGTCTCTCGGAGCCGCTTTATTAGGTGGTTTGGGCCTAAGAGCCCTATGCGCTCTTTCTATGGAAATTTCAGGAGATGACGGAGAGTCTTTAATGACTCGAAATAGGGCTTGCAAATAACCCTCAATGTTCTGCAGTGCAATGGTTTCAGATATTCCACGGAAACGCAGATTATTCCTGCGACCCCGATTGTTTATATCCTCGAGTTTATCATTAAGATATTGCAGATTATCAGCATGGTTTTGTATATCAGATGTATGCTGTTGTACTGAAGTTGCGTTGTCATGTGAGGTCTTTTCAATTTTTAACACTCTGGATTCTAGTGCAGAGAAGTCTTTTCTCAGATCCCCAAATAGGCTCCTCATTTCCCTCAACACTCTTTGTATGTCTTCTTTAGATGACAAGTGATGGATGTCATCCTTAGTGACAAACTGAGAATGATTGTCAACACTATGTGGTATAGAAGGGATAGGGGTGTCTTGAGAGTTCTCCATGTCGCCTCCAGTTGTTTCTCTGGTTGAATCTAGGGGCTTGAGATAATGGCTCATGGATTTAGAGGCAGTTATCTTATCAGCCTTACTAGCCCTTTTATTAGGCATACCCCCCTAAATGAGCAGTTAGCTGAATAAAGATCAAAAATAATCCCTGCCATTCAGCCCTGTCGCACTGGCCTTAAAAGATGGCAGAGTGTAAGGTTATTCACGGCCTACTAGCTGTCTCACAAAGGGCTACTAAAATTATTAGGCCTCTGACTGCAACCTGTGTCAGGTTATTCAAGTGACAACTGGTCCAGGGCTTGCTTAATGTGAGTGGCAAAAGTTATCTGCAATAAAAGACACTCCTCGTTCAGCTTTATAATTAAAGATGGCCCCTGCAACACCTTTAGGAAACTTTTTTCCCTTATGGAGCGAAGAAGAAACTATGTCCCATAGTGAGGTGGAGGGCTGTGGCTGAAAGGAACATATGCCCGTTACTGACCCCTCCTCTGTCAAAAATATGGACTAACAGCCGTGTTCGTTTATATTCATACGGCTCATCAACAACCCCCTTTAGTGTGCTTGGGTGCAAACTTTTTATGACTTACCAACTATAGCACCTCCGCTGAGAACCCTGCTGAGTGACAGGGCAGATGCGATCGCGAGGTCGCTGTAGTGGCTGGGGATCGCCGCTCCTATTTCAGATCTCGCTGAGGGCGAGTTCCTAAAGACCTGCTCGCTGAGTCTCCTCTCCTTATTGCCTAGGACCCGTGTGTTGCAGCGGTGAAGCCGTGGTAAGAGCTAAGGAGCGGTCTCTTCCTCTATCGCATTTGCCGCTCAGAGGGGGTGAGCAGTAACAAGGGCAGATCAATCTCCTCCGGGTGGGTATTCTTGTGCCTTGGGATGAGCTGCTGTTGCTTGATTGTTGCTAGCAGGTAAAATAAAGCATCCACGTGGGGTATCGCCGCTAGTATTCAGACTTGTTAGCAGCAATTGTAGTGGGACAGAACGGCTCTCCCCGGGATACAAAACAGCAGGCAAAGCAAGTTGTGTGGTCTAGGTCCTGCACTAAGTAGAATGGCTTAATAAAAAAAAAAACCATTTATGCTAAATAAAGCAATTTTATCAGTATCGGTAGCAGGAGCCCTCCTAGCGTGCAACCATCTTCCTGCGTGGTCAGGCCCCGCCCCTTCTCTCAGGATTCTAATAGAGAAAAAAATGTTAAACAACTTACTAATTTGCTTCTATGATCTATTTTTCTTCGTACTCTTGGTATCTTTTATTGAAAAGCAGGGACGTAAGCTTATGAGATAACCTATTTCTGGAGCACTATATGGCAGAAGTTTTGCAAGAATGTTATCCATTTGCAAGAACACTAGATGGCAGCACTATTTCCTATCATGTAGTGCTCCAGATGCCTACCTAGGTATCTCTTCAACACAGAATATCATGGGAACAAAGCAAATTTTATAATAGAAGTAAATCGGAAACTTTTTAAAACATGGTATTCTCTATCAGAATCACAAAAAGAACATTTTTGCATTTCATATCCCGTTAAAAAAAATAAAAATAAAAGTAGAAAAACCTGAGTACCAAGTTGCACAAGATAAGTTTGAACTTCATGTTAGTGATTTCCTTAGGATTCACTTACTCCAAACACAAAGGACTGTGCTTTTACACCTAAGGGTCTAAGCTATTTGGTCCATTGGAAACATAAAAAGGATTTTGTAAATTTAAAAACACAAGTCTAAGATTTTTTTTTTAGGTCTTAATATCCAAATCAGGTCTTTTTAGGACCCATCAAATTCAAATATGTATTTCCTTGGGCCTATGTAATTGACAAAGTCATATGGGATACTGTTATGGGTTAAGTATAAAAATAATGTAAAATACTGCATACTGTTCCTTGTTCATAAGGATCGCCACTGTTCAGTGCGATATGCCCAAATCACGAGCTATACAGTCAGGACCGAACTAGGAACAAAAATAGGCCTGGACATTTAAAGACAGAGCAGCCCACATCAGTTAGACTTCTGTCAGCTAGCTAGACATAATAGACCAGATCTCTTGTCCTGCAGCACCTCTGCTTAACAGCCAGACAGAAAATACACTTTCTGCTTCACAAAATAGGCAGAAAGTAGCAGCTTTCCAATTGTTACCCATATTAAGTGAGGGTGGGGCCTCTATATAGCAGCAAGGCCCACATAAGAGCCCGGCCCACCTGGCATTTGCCCTGTATGGCCGGTACGGGCCTGTCGTATAGTTAACAGGTTTTCCACCTTCATGCTGTTTAATTTCCTTTATTTTTACTTCCAAACTAATACTTTTCCTTTGCCTCTTGCTGATGCTATCACTAGAACTGGTTTTGCTGCGTTTGGAAGCCATGATGCACTTCACAGTACTGTAATTACACAGAGAACACCAAGTCCCGTTAACCCTGAACCACAGATGTATATGCGGTTGGATATTGCCTAAATGGTAGTTATATAATGCAACTGTGACACTCAGTGTAACAAATGGAGTGCACTATTAAAAGGGGTTTTCAGAAGTCATTAGAATTGTATTATTCACCTAAAAATCCCAAATAGCTCATCAATGAAAAAGATCTCTCCAATTCTTATAAAGCTGAAGTATTTATGATGATAGATATACACATACATATATATATATATATATATATATATATATACATATACATATACACACATATATACATATACACATATACATATATTAATTATATTATATACACACACATACATTTTATATACATACATACTGGATATAAAAAGTCTACAGACCCCTGTTAAAATGCCAGGTTTCTGTGATGTAAAAAAAATGAGACAAAGATAAATCATTTCAGAACTTTTTCCACCTTTAATGTGACCTATAAACTGTACAACTCAATTGAAAAACAAACTGAAATCTTTTAGGTAAAGGGAAATAAAAAAATAATATGGTTGCAAAAGTGTGAACACCCTTTTATAACTGGGGATGTAGCTGTGTTCAGAATTAAGCAATCACATTCAAAATCATGTTAAATAGGAGTCAGTACACACCTGTCCTCATTTAATATTCATATATGCAAAAAAAGGGGGATGATTACATGGACCTCATTAAATTAGATGAATCGTGGATCTCAGGCCAATGAGTCAATGGAAACACTATAAAAAGACCTGCCAGTCCAGATGTGTAAGACCCTTCGGGGCAATAGTATCCAGATGAAATGTCCATTTGGCCTCCCTTTGTAGGAGGGCTTTGTTCCGGTCTCCTCCCCTGTTCATGGGGGGTATATGGTCGATGATGGTGTATCTCAAGTCAGTGATCCTATGTTGTTGTTTCTGAAAATGCCTGGCCACTGGCTGTTCAGAAGTGCCCCTCTTAATGGCGGTGCGGATAGCAGATCGATGGTTCGCCATCCGTGTATACTCCTCAGTCCCATAATGCTAGTATCAATACCTTTAGCAGACTGTTCCTTGAAGATATGAATAAATCTGTCAAACTACACGACAAAAAGGTCTTTAACAATTTTTCAGGAATGGAAAGCTTTGAAGAATTTGGCTGATAAAGAATTAATCATCCGTGAAGCCGATAAAGGCGGGCTGTGGTTCTGCTAAACTACTCTGACTACAGAGATGAAATACACAACTTTCTGATGTCAATACGTATAGACCACTACCAGGTAATCCTACGGCCACTTTTAAAACACAATTGGATGGTTATCTTAACCAGATATATGAGCAGAGCCTCATTAGCAAGGATACCCTACAATATCTTAGTGTGGCTTATCCCGGTATTTTACACCTTACCGAAGATACATAAACAACTAGCTCCACCTCCGGGTCGGACTATAGTGTCTGCAATAGGTTCCTTACAACAGCCTCTGGCCACCTTTGTGGACTCCTTCGTACAACCACTGGTTCGTTGTATGCCCACATACCTGAGGGACTCTACAGCCTTACTTGACCTGTTGAAGGATGTGGATGGTATTGGTGATTAGGTCATTCTGGTCACACTGGACGTAACCTCACTTTATACGGTTATTCCCCATACTGAGGGTCTCCAAACGATTGCTTTTCACCTATCAAGATATCCGTATGTGGGACCTCCCCCCGAAGTTCTTATGCATCTTTCGGAGATTTGCCTGATAAGGAATTATTTCAGGTTTGAACACCTTTTTTATCTCCAGCTCACGGGGACGGCGATGGGGTCGAATGTGGCCCCATCGTACGCAAACCTCGATATGTCCTGTTTCAAGGAGTTCGAAACGGGGCTTTTCCAGTCCAAGGAGATCCTCTTTAAGAGGTATATAGTCGATCTCTTGATATTATGGTCTGGCAGAGCTTGGAGAGTTGGTTCCAGCAACTAAATTCAGTAAAGTCGACCTTATCCTTTAAGATGCAATATGACAACGCACAGATTGATTTTTTGGATGTCCGTTTGTATAAACAAGATGGTAAGATACAGTCCACGTTATTCTGGAAGGAAACGGACAGGAACACTTTGCTGCATTTTTCAAGCTGCCATCCTCCGGCAACAAAGAAATCATTACCTAAATCTCAACTCCTCAGTGTTATGAGGAATAACACAAATGACACTAGGAGGGATGAACAACGCTTCCTTTCACGGAGCTACCCTAAAAAATTGATAACAAAACAATGGGAAAATCTCCTAACGGAGCAGGACTGTAACATTTACCTAGAATCTGAAAGGATGACCTTCGTCACCACATACACCGCTGACAAGTGCTCGCTTAGGGGTACCCTTAAGAAACATTGGGAGATCATCAATTCTGACAAAACCCTCCCTCTTCTTAAAATGGTACCTCCTCGGATAGGGTACAGGAGAGCAAGATCACTTCGAGATGTTTTATTAAAAACTGACCCCATACAGTGCTACAAGCAATCAACATGGCTGGATAAGAAGAAACCAGGGGTCTTTCGGTGTTTGGGGTGCGTCACTTGTGGGGGCCTTATTACTGGATCAAGTTTTACTCACCCCCACAAACGTAAAATATACAAACATAAATTTCGTTTGACACGCACAACAACCCACATTGTTTATCTCTTGCACTGCACCTGTGGTCTTTGTAGGTAAGACCACAGATGACCTACGGACACGGATGGCGAACCATCAATCTGCCATCCGCACCGCCATTAAGAGGGGCACTTCTGAACAGCCAGTGGCCAGGCATTTTCAGAAACAACAACAACATAGGATCACCGACTTGAGATACACCATCATCAACCATATACCCCCCATGAACAGGGGAGGAGACCGGAACAAAGCCCTCCTACAAAGGGAGGCCAAATGGACATTTCATCTGGATACTATTGCCCCAAAGGGTCTTACACATCTGGACTGGCAGGTCTTTTTACAGTGTTTCCAGTGACTCATTGGCCTGAGATCCACGATTCATCTAATTTAATGAGGTCCATGAGGTCTTATATGATTGTCCTAGATATTATCCCAGCAGTTTGTAAGTGCAGCTCCTTGTAGTGTGGCATTAAACTGTAGTTAAGATCCGGTGCATCTATTCCCTGAGGTTGTTTGCCATGTATTATGGCTGATAGCACTTTTTTACTATTATGAATTTTTTATTCACTCAGTAGGATGTATATTTCGCCGGCTCGCACCTACTTTAAGGGTCATTATATCGTTAATCATATTGCTAGTTCTATATATATGTATAATAATCTTTTCATATTTAATTATAGATCATATTATACTGTGTCATTGCCAGTACCTTTTTACTATAGCTTATGTTAGGTTATATGTTCATTTAGATATGATGCTTTGGTTGCTTAGCAACAGCCCGACTACTTCGGATTTAATACTTTCGGCGGCTGTCTATTTACTCCAGTAACCATGCAAACCTCGGAGTTTCATGATCATCCATTGATGACACATTGGGTACTGAGCTACTGCACACACACACACACACACATATATATACATAAATATATATATACACACATATACATACACACAAAACTACAGGGGGTGCAATTGCGACTGGGCCCCCAGGGGTTAGTGTTTCTGTTTTACCCATTGGGGGGGGGGGGGTGTATGTATGTGTATATACATTACATTTTTTTGTGTGTTAAATGTAAAAAAAAAAAAAAAAAATTAAGTATCAAATTCACTTTTTTTTTTGGGGGGGGGGGGGAGGGTCCTTCTTAGATTCTTGCACCTGGGCCCTGTGGTTTCTAGTTACACCTCTGCACACATATACATACATACACGCACACACACACAGTATCCCACAAAAGTGAGTACACCACTCACATTTTATTATATATTTTCATGTGACAACACTGAAGAAATGACACGTTGCTACAATGTAAAGTAGTAAGTGTACAGCCTGTATAACAGTGTAAATTTGCTGTCCCCTCAAAATAACTCAGTTTTTCTCACTGCCTAATGAAACGACCTGTTTAACGGTCGAGAAACGCGTTGCAAGAGAAAATAAAGTGTTTTTATATTTTATCCTTTGAAAGTTGTTTTATATGCTGACCTGGTTCTGCTTTGTTTTTTACCAAATTGTGCTGATCAATCCTTTCCACGCTGGTATAACAGGAGATTGCTGAATTCTCTACCAGATTGCAACCTTGGGATCCACAATCAGTGTACTAGCCACTGGAAAGTGCTAGCCTGTCTAAAAGCACCGGTTATAGTACGGTGCAACACTATCTGGTGAGCCTAATATCATTCAAATGCTTACATATTTATTTGTGTGAAATACAATATGAGGCGCCCTCTTCTTCTTTCCTCAACTTTACAGATTGCTCAACGCACCGGGTTTTAAGCAGAGCACCCTCGTTTTAACTCACCTTATATCCAGAACAAGACAGACCATAACGTTGCTGGCGACCACAAATTGGATTCAACAGCGCTATCGGCATACAAGGTTTTATTCCGATTCTAACATTTGAAAACACTTTTACAACCATCATTTATATTATATCGCATTTTGTTGCATTACCACTATATTCATTCTAGTTGTTTTCTCTGGAGTTAATTTCTTGTTTGAAGACTTTTTGGTGCGCACCCATAGGATACTCCATTGTGTTTCCCTTCCTATTGCACATCCTCAAATGGAAGGTGGGGGAGCGCACAGTCTTTAACATCCACCATCTCTGTGATGTCGTCATGGAGGAGTGGAAGAGGACTCCAGTGGCAACCTGTGAAGCTCTGGTGAACTACATGCCTAAGAGGGTTAAGGCAGTGCTGGAAAATAAAAAGGTGGCCACACAAAATATTGACAATTTGGACATTTCCAGTCAACTTAGGGGTGTACTCACTTTGGTTGCCAACGGTTAAGACATTAAATGGCTGTGTATTGAGTTATTTTGAGGGGACAGCAAATTTACACTGTTATACAGGCTGTACACTCACTACTTTACATTGTAGCAAAGTGTCATTTCTTCAGTGTTGTCACATGAAAAGAGATTAAAATATTTACAAAAATGTGTGTGTGTATATATATATTGCACCGATACCATTTTTTTTAAGACCGAGTACAAGTACCGATACTTGTTTTCAAATACTCGCCGATAACAATTACCGATACCTTTTTTTTTATGTCATGTGACAGTTTACCAAGCACAATACAGACTAATTATTTAAGATTCCTTCTTTATAATTATGAAGGACTGTAGCTCAAAAGACATTATGAAATAATAAAACAGGTTTTATTTGTCACAAAGTTCACAGAACATGTTTAGAAATTAAAATATTACAATAAAATATATTAACAACAACAAATAACAAATATAAAATTGCAAGCAACCAAAAGTGCCATACAGTAAAAAATAGAACAGAATACTGTTTAATCATGGTGAACAACACTATGGGCTAGATTACATTTGACTGGTAAGCTTTACCAATGCTCTCATTACACGTCCTACTCCATTAAAGGCTATGGAGTTGGAAATGTGAACAGAGCATTGGCAAAGCTTGCCAATCAAATGTAATCTAAATCTAGTCCTATAATTGCAGGATGAGTGTTCATTGGGATTAACTTAATTTTTCCTATGAGTACTCTTCCTGCAATTATATAAAGCTAAGATGTTCCTCAGAGTACAGTATGTTTTGAACATAATTGTGCAAGATGAGAACTAGCAATTAGAATAATTTTTCAAAAGTTAGTGTCAAGTTCTTTTTAAGGAACAGAACAGAAGCATCTCTGCATGTTCAGCTATAAGTCTGTTTTTGCTATCAGTAAGGAGGTTCAACTTTCCACACTACTGCATGGGGCAGAAAGATATTTTTGGGCCATTTTAGCCAGAGCTGGAAATCTCAGTTTATTAACTGCCCAGTACTTCAGGGGTTTGTCTGAACACAGTACAGTGATCTCCCCTACAATAATACAAATAAGAGCAATTTGTATTGGCAGAACAGTAGTAAACAATTTTTAGTTTAGTCTCCACTCCAGCTTTAAATGAAATGGGAACACGCAGTTTGAAAAAAACAGCACAAGATAGCATATGGGTAATAAGTGGAGGTATCGGTACAACCCTAGTATATATATATATATATATATATATATATATATATATATATATATATATATATATATATATATATATATATATATATATATATATATATATATATATATATATATATATATATATATATATATAATGTGTATGTATTAAAACTGTTAACCTACTCATGTTTGCACAGATCATATTCCTTTTAAAAGCAAGTATTGTATTTGCATGCCACTCTAAACAGTAACTAGGGAGAGGTAGGAGCCCCTGCCTCCACGTGTAGAGCTACAGGCAAAATAGTGCCTCTGCCTTTATGGACCTCCAATATGTGTACAACAATTTTGAACATTGTATATCAGTGTTTCTCAACAGCCGGGCCGCGACGACCCTGCTGGTGGGCCGCGACCCGACATAGCCTCCAGACACTCGCTCTGACAGGCCCGCCTTTACACATCTCCGAAATTTTGGACGGCCCTGTCCGAGTGCCACTGCACATGTCAGTTTGCGCACTGTGAGCATGTAGCGGCGGGCGCACTGTGACCAGGTAGAAGCGGCAGGTGGCGTGCAGAGCGTGAATCATCGGCTCACAGGTAAGTAAGCCCACTGACACCAATGACATAATTACGGCCACTGACACCAATGTATATATTTAGGGTGGCCACTGGACACCAATGTGTATGTGTAAAGTGTGTGTGTGTGTGTGTGTGTAAAGTATGTATAAAGTATGTATAAAGTATGTATAAAGTATGTATAAAGTATGTATAAAGTATGTATAAAGTATGTATAAAGTATGTATAAAGTATGTATAAAGTATGTATAAAGTATGTATAAAGTATGTATAAAGTATGTATAAAGTATGTATAAAGTATGTATAAAGTATGTATAAAGTATGTATAAAGTATGTATAAAGTATGTATAAAGTATGTATAAAGTATGTATAAAGTATGTATAAAGTATGTATATATAAAGTATGTATATATAAAGTATGTATATATAAAGTATATATATATAAAGTATATATATATAAAGTATATATATATATATATATATATAGTATATATATATATATATATAAAGTATATATATAAAGTATATATATATATAAAGTATATATATATATAAATAAAGTATATATATATATATAAAGTATATATATATATATAAAGTATATATATATATATATATAAAGTATATATATATATAAAGTATATATATATATATATATAAAGTATATATATATATATAAAGTATATATATATATATATATATATAAAGTATATATATATATAAAGTATATATATATATATATAAAGTATATATATATATATAAAGTATATATATATATAAAGTATATATATATATATATATAAAGTATATATATATATATATAAAGTATATATATATATATATAAAGTATATATATATATAAAGTATATATATATATATAAAGTATATATATATATATATAAAGTATATATATATATAAAGTATATATATATATAAAGTATATATATATATATATATAAAGTATATATATATATATATATATATATATATATATATATATATATATATATATATATATGATCCCACTGACACCAATGAATTATCATATCATTAACCCACTGTAATATATATATATATTATAATTATGTGAAATTTCAGTGGTGTCAGTGGGATCCATATATAATATATATAAATGGTTTATAGCCGGTTAATTTTATAATTCATTGGTGTCAGTGGGATATTAATATGGATCCCACTGACACCAATTTATTATTACATAATTAAACCACTGTAAAAGAGAGAGGAGGAGAGAAAGAGAGAGGGGAGGAGAGAAAGAGACTGTATGTATTTGTGTGTATAATATATATATATATATATATATATATATATATATATATATATATATATATATATATATATATATATATATATATATATATATATATATATATATATATATATATATATATATATATATATATATATATATATATATATATATATCTCTTCTAAACCCACTCCCGATGCTTACCGGGCCGTGGACCGGTCCGGCTAAAACTTACCGGGCCTGGAGGTCACTTAGGTTGAGAACCACTGTTGTATATGACACCAAGAAACGCCAGTGCTTTAAAGGGATAAGACAGTCAAAATGAAACTTGCATGATTCAGATAGAGCAGGTCATTTTAAGAAACTTCAATTCTCTTCTATTTTCAAATGTGCTTTGTTCTCTTGGTAACCCTTGTTAAAAAAAGAATACACACATACCCTACACTAGTGGGAGCTACTGCTGATTTGTACCCGCACACATTTGTCTCTTGTGATTGGCTAACTAGACGTGTTCAGCTAGTTGCCAGTAGTGCAATGCTGTTCCTTTAGCAAAGGATAACAAGAGAATGAAGCACATTTGATAATAGAAGTAAATTGAAAAGGTTTTTATAATTGTATGTTTTACCCAAATTATGAAGGAAATAATTGGGGTTTCTTGTCCCTTTAAAGATAATGCCTATAAAATTGCAATAGACCCTTCTACTGAATGAGAATGCAGTGATGGAGACAAACGCCACAAACAGTAGCTAAGGTGACGAATGTACCTGGGGTACATTTTAAACACAGGAGATCATGAATATTAAAAAGGGACATTAAACCCAAATCTTTATTTAAAAAGCAGGAATGTGATGCATAGGAGCCGGCCCATTTTTGGTTGAGAACCTGGGTTGTTTGCTTATTAGTGGGTAAATGTAAGCCTCCAATAAGAAAGTGCTATCCATGGTGCTGAACCTAAAATGGGCTGGCTGCTAAGATTTACATTCCTGCTTTTAAAATAAAGATAGCAAGAGAATGAAGAAAAATTGATAATAGAAGTAAATTAGAAAGTTGCTTAAAATGTCATGCTCTATCTGAATCATGAAAGAAAAAAAATTGGGTTCAGTGTTCCTTTAAATTTACCTCTCTCTCTCTCAATGTTTGTTAACCAGAAGACTGACTCATGGAAGTTTAAAGGGATACAGAAGTCAAAAAAATTAAACTTTTTTTTCCACTGTTGCATCTAAAAGATGACATTTAAAAGGGACATGAAAAAAAATAAAAAAAACTATAGTGGTTCATATAGAACAAGCTATTTTAAGATTCAATTTATTTAATAAAACTTACTTTATATTTGATAGCCTTTGATATAAAGCAAACATAGGTCAGCTTAGGAGCAAAAGTTAAAAGGGACAGTTCAACCAAAACATTTTATTTTTAATTGAAAGTACTTGCTTATTTTATTATGCCAGTCCGAAACGATAAATACAAGTTTTTACCTTCATCAAGATATATAGTTTTTAATATAATGAATTTCAACAGGTTTGTCTATACCCTGTATTACCTTTTAATACCTGTGTTTAGCCCTAAGTTGCTTTGCGGGTGACCCGCACTCAAATTATGTAATCCAGAAGTGTGAACACAGACGAGCAGTTAATAAAAGCGCGTCTGTGTTCATCATTGCATTTTTATTTTGCTTGTGTCCGGGATTGTTGTGCAGTCTCAGAAGGCACCCTCCTGTACTTTCAGTATCATCTTTATAGTGAAGGTAAGACGATCTCTTGCAGATCACTGACATTTCACAATGCACAGACGTAGTCAAGCTACTTAGTACCAACATGGAGTAATGTTGCTTATACATTGTGTACTTTAGTGGTGATACTTAGGCTAGCAGTATATATATATATATATATATATATATATATATATATATATATATATATATATATATATATATATATATATATATATATATATATATATATATATATATATATATATATATATATATATATATATATATATATATATTAGGGATGCACCGATACCGATACTAGTATCGGTATCGGTGCCGATACCAAGTATTTGCATGAGTACTTGTACTCGTGCAAATGCACCGATACTTAAACCGATACCTCCACTTCCTACTCATATGCTATCTTGTGGCGTTTTTTTCAAACTGCATGTTCCCATTTCGTTTTAAACTGGAGAGGAGACTAAACTAAAAATTGTTTACTACTGTTCTGCCAATACAAAATTGCTGTTATTTGTATTATTGTAGGAGAGATCACTGTACCTCGTTCAGACAAACCCCTGAAGAACTGGGCAGTTAATAAACAGATTTCCAGCTCTGGCTAAAATGGCCCAAAAATATCTTTCTGCCCCATGCAGTAGTGTGGAAAGTGAAAGACTGTTCTGCTTAGAGCCAAACCTCCATACAAATTTCGGATTGATGTTATATAACAGCCCTACAACCCAATTGCATCACCCCTTTAAATTTAATATTTTATTGTAATATTTTTTATTTATAAACATGTTCAGTGAACTTTTTTATTATTTCATAATGTTTTTTGAATTACAGTCCTTTATAATTATAAAGAAGGAATATTAAATAATTAGTCTGTATTGTGCTTGGTAAACGGTCACATGACATAAAAAAAAGTATCGGTAATTGGTATCGGCGAGTATTTGAAAACAAGTATCGGTACTTGTACTCAGTCATAAAAAAATGGTATCGGTGCAACCCTAATATATATATATATATATATATATATATATATATATATATATATATATATATATATATATATATATATATATATATATATATATACATATATATATATATATACACATATATATATATATATACACACACACACACACACACACATATATATATATAAAAAATTAGGGCTGCAACTAATGATTTTCATAATCGATTAATCGGACGATTATTTTTCGATTATTTTTTCGATCAACTAATCGGATAAAAAATAAATCTTTTTTTCCTATATTTAAAATAAAATCCACATATTGAGTGTCATAAATATAAACTTCAGACTAAAAAGTGTACAACTTTACATTAACACAACTGCAGGTCCATACTTAATTTTATAATTAAGGAAAACAAAACCACAAACTGTTTGAAAAGAGGTAGAACTAGTAAAAGTTAGACTACCACTTTTTAAAACATTGTTATTCACTCTTTCAGAAACTTTGCATTGAAATGCAAAAAATGTCAACATGTCCACATGATCCTGGCTGAGGCTGGCTCACTTTTTTGCAAGCTATTTTGCCTGCAGCAGAGAAGAGGTGCTCAGATGGTGTTGAGGTGTCTGAGATGCATAAGTACAGTTTTGCCAATATCACCAAGGTGGGCTATTTACCTTTGTTAGCTCTCCACCAATGCAAGGTGCTTCTTGAAGTAAGCCTGAACTTCATTCTGACATAAAAACATCATGAATATCTATATGCAATAGTAAACAACCAGCTATAAAAAGGTTAGGGGAAAAAATATCTAGTCCACTCTTAAAATAATATATACTTATAGGAGCTTGAATTTGGTACATATTCCAATTAATTAAAAATATAAAAAAAAAAAATCTAGAACTAAGTGTAAATAACAAGCTTGGCACTATATAATGCAAAGCATAGTCCCAAATCACCTGATTTAATATAAACAATCCAAATTATGACTACTGTTTTATTTCTGGGTTGCACATAAGACAGGAGTAGTTTTAAACTTATACTGTCCTGAAATAGTGAAAAGTAAAATGTCTGTAGATGCCATTTAGGCTAAAGGCATAACCATAAAACACAATACCATGTGCATAAGCTCATTGGAGTGAAGCAGTTGGTGCTGTGCACAGACCAACTAATGGATTATGAGATTCGTTGACAACTATTTTAATAATAGATTATTATCTATTATGCCGATTAGTTGTTGCAGTATATATATTTTCATGCACGTTTCAGGAAAAGCACTCCTCCAGATTTAAACAAACATGTATTGGTATTTAAAAAAAAAAAAAAAAAAAAAACTTTCTGCAATGATTTATTTTTAGGGAAAATTCTAATTTGAAATTAGGCAGTTTACACTAAGGCACCAAGCTTAATTGCACTGTGATGATTATTTGGAGAAAAAAGCAAGTTATAAAATATATTGCAGCAACTGGAAATAGCATTGCATATTAGCTGCAGAAAAATAAGGTGTTTTTAGAATGTCCCTTGAATAAATGTGTTTATTTTGCTCTTGGTCTAACATCACATAATTATAAAGGTAAAAATGTAGTAATAAAAAAGGCACATCGCTCATAAAAATGTCTAACACTCAGTAGTCACAGCTTTGCAGACTGGGAAAGGCTAGGGGACGGGGTAAAAGAAATCCCTGAGAGACAGTCATCAATCAATGCACTGCCACTTTGCACCGCTGCTCCATATCTGACTGTACTCTTCAAACAGTTCTGGCTGCACAGTGTTAAGGAAAACTTACACAATGCAGCCATAGTACAGAACTGTTTGAAGAAAAAAAAAAACCTTATTTGGTGCAGCACTGCAAAATTAATTCCCATGAAGGTGTATGCATGTGTCCTGTTCTTTCTGCAGAACTGCTGCATTTTCTGCAATGACATCTCAGATCACAGCATGTTCTGCCTTGGGGTACACATATACACATAAATACATACACACAATCCAAAATGAAAGGCACTAACCGGGTCTTGAAGTATAGAAACTTCTTTACTTCAAGACCCGGTGAGTGCCTTTCATTTTGGATTGTGCGTATTACTTTAAAGTGCAGCCCGGGCAGAAATATATTTGTGCTTACGTTACTGGGAGTGATATATATATATATATATATTTTTAAGGTCATCAGAAACCGAGCACTAAAACAAACATTTAGATGATTCCCTGTTAGGAATGTGAAAGAAACCGTCATCTCTCATAGCCCTCACGTAAGGCTACTTAGTTCCAACATGAACAGATGTTACTTACACATTGTGTACTTTAGTGTTGATACTTAGGCTAGTGGTGAGATATATATATATATATATATATATATATATATATATATATATATATATATATATATATATATATATATATATATATATATATATATATATATATATATATATATATATATATATATATACATATATATATACATACATATATATATATATATACATACATACATACATACATACATACACACACACACACACACATTTATTTTTATTTTTTTATTTTTTTATTATGCTGGGAGTGAGCTGCTGAGATGGCAATGCACATGTGTCTCTTGCTATTGGCTCAAGAGATGCTTTCCGCTAAGTTCCAGAATGCACTGGTGCTCTGGAGCTGACTGTGGGCGCGTTCGGGCAGCGCTCCAAGCGAACTGGGACTCGCTTGGAGCGTTTTTCTCACACTTGCAAGTGAGATGGCTGGCGTTTTTTGAGTGCTCTGATGACGTAAGTCCCAGCGCTTCCAGTGTGCTGGAAAAGCTGGGATTTTTCAGAGCAAGCTCAGACGCTTGGCAACATGGCAGCCTCCACACACATGTTGCTGTGGAGGCTGCCATGTTTTTTTATAAGCAGCAGAGGAGGCGGATAAATCTGACAGCAGCATTTAGTACAGTTTGCCCTGTACTAAATGCTGCTGTCAGACATCCGATGTTATGCCGAGAATGATTTCCTCAGTCTCTTGGCAAACATCGCAACTCTGACCCACCTCTATTCAGTGCAGGATAAGCTACAGGGGCTGAGCTGAGAGCAGCTGAATGGAAGTGGGTCAGAGTTCCGATGTTTACGAAGAGACTGGGGAAATCATTATCAACATAACACTGGTGTTGTGTAACAGCTACAAGGGAGCTTAGTAAAAACGTTCGCATGCGCAGTCCATTATTGTGCAGCAGATCCCTTTGCGCATGCAAACGTTTTTTCTAAGCTCCCTTGCTTGTGACGTCACCTAGCGCCACGTCATCGCTGGGAGTGAAGCACCCCTACTAGCTTCTGAGCGCTGCCCGAACGCAGCCTGTGTTTAATCCTGTTGCAGGGTTTAAACACAAACAATATTGAATAATAATAATAATAATAATCTTCTAACATACTATAGCATTTTATGCCCCTTTAAAATTTTAGTTTGTAGAAAAACAAATGTTGCTAATACATAGATGCCCATTTACCAAACACCACACATGTCATGAGTAACTATCCACCAATACAACTGTGCTTATAAGCCAGGAGGAAATGATATACACATACATACACCATAAATGTACATACAAAAGGAATAATAATATATTTAAACAACAAGGTTGCCATTCATTTCTAAAGTTTAGTCAGTCAGAATGTCCACAAATATCCAGGGCCATGACTATGTTTTTTTAGACTAAGCATAATGAATAATGCATGAGTTTAAGTTTTAAAAATGTTACAGGACGGTTTTCCATACTTATATTTATTTGAAAAATGTGTAAACAAATAAAATAAAAAAATAAAAAACCACAAATTTTAGTTTCAAAACGTGATAATGTTATTTCTACAAATTTGCGTTTAGTCCAAAGTATTTTACTTATGAACCAATACGGATATAATAAAAGGAATTGTTTCCTTGTTCTACTGAGACAATTTTATTTAAACCCTATAAATATGTGAGTGACTTTATTATGAAACAAAAAACATAACATTTCCTCCCTCTGGGATGTCACTTAAGCTCAACCCACGCCCGCAGGTTACCATCACTAAGGGCAAAACCATTGCTCTACAGGACCTACCCAAAACAAAAAGTATTCACAAACAATAACACTAGAGAAAAACATTACGCCTTACCTACCTTCTCTTGAGCACGGGCACTAAGACAGGAACCCGACGAGTTCCCTAGGTGAGAACCCGGAAAATCAGGTAGTGTTTATACCTTCACTATAACTCTCATCCAAAAGTCAAACAAGTTACTGTCCAACAAAGCGAATACTTAAACGTGCTGAACCTGCGTGTTGACATCACGGCAATTCAAATACAAGTTCCCAAACGTCATTATACTGTCGGCCATGATTGTTATGGGCAAAAGAGGTAGTGAGACGTTCTGAGATCTACGTAATTGTTTTGGTTTTTGCATTACCAAATAGTTAAGCAATTTTTAGGGATTTGTGGTGTCGTTTTCATAACTGCCGTAATTTGCGAAACATGATTGGGCAAACTAAGAAAGGCAATGAAAAGAATATCTATTTTTTGTGTGGAAAGCATATGAAACGCAAACGTTTAGCATATCTGGCTGTTAGACGTGTTTGTATAAATCAAATAATAGCTAAAAGGGACATTTAAACAATAAATGGGATATAGAATGAAGCAAACAAAGAAAAGATTAGTAGAGCACAATTAGCAGAGGAGATTAGGGACACTTTTCTCCTCTGCTAATTGTGCTCTACTGCTCTCCCCTCACATATTTATATGTAGTTTATGAATAAAATATTTCTAGATTGTAAATTCCCACAGGAATAGGGCCCTCAATTCCTCCTGCGTTTGATAAATGTTGTCTTGTCTCTGTCTTAAAGGGACAGTCAACACTTACTTTAACATGTTTTTATAATGAAAATAACAAAACGGAGGTCCGCCTACACTATACCCCTCCTGCCTTGCCGCCTTGCTTCTGTCCTAATCAGCGGCGCTAACTACTCTAATACCCGGTAAATATGGATGCCAGTGTCATGAGATGCAGGACATATGCAGGACACAGCAATGATGGTACAACTCTATTTTATTACAGAGCATAGCAATACACATCCAGACAGGTTGATTGTACTAAACTAACTGCGACACAGACACCGGACCTAAGCCCCGCCCACATGCTAGTGACATCACATCCTGCTATCATCACATCTTCCCCTTTTTCAAAGGCAAAGCATACATTCGCATATATTAAATAACAAGGTACACCAACAGGGTATACAACAACATTTTGTTTTAGAACATTATAAAAACAGATAGATTAGAAAACATGAACAAATAAATTACATCCTGACTTGGACATCGGGGTAGACTACCCTAGTCCACAGTGACCATGGGATTATTCTGCCCATACTTCCGGTCACTGTTCTAGCTAAAGTCAGTCCCTGTATCGGGCCGGAAGCCTCACCACTCTTCCGCTTGATGTAACTTTGCATGAACTGTCCTCTGATACAGAAGATGGTGAACAAGAGTCTGCTGGAGGCAAAGATATATCCCCGCTATGATCTTGCTGAGGGGAAGGCACCTCCCTTAGAACAGGGGATCCCACCGGCGGTGGTACTGAGGTATCCGGTTCCAGACTCTCAGGTACAGGCTGAAGATGTCTTCGGTTACGGCGTGTAACCGTCCCTCCCTCTGTAAGGACTGTGTAAGACCTTGGTTCTGGAGAGCGGCCCACTACCGTAGCAGGCGTCTTCCATTTCTTCTCATCATCCAGTTTAATTCTGACACTTTGGCCCGCTTTCAGTTCCTGTAAAGGCCTGACAGAATGTCTCCTGTCGTAGAAGAAACGATAACCCTTTTTGGCCTCTTCATCCCTCCTAAGGACTTCGTCCCGAGGAACAGGGCCAGGCGGCTTGAAGACACCCACTGAGGGTAAAGTAGTGCGAATCTGGCGTCCTAGCATCAGCTGTGCCGGGCTAAACCCGGTGGCTTGAATGGGCGTCGCCCTGTATGACAAGAGGGCTAGGTACGGTTCAGATTGCTTTAGAATGAATTTTGTTGTTTGAACTGCCCTTTCAGCCATTCCGTTGGCCTGCGGATAATGTGGACTTGACGTGGAATGTACAAAATCATATTCCCTGCTGAAAGCACTGAACTCTGTAGAAGCGAACTGCATGCCATTATCACTCACTAGCTCCATTGGAATGCCCCAGCGGGCGAACAAGCTCTTCAGGCGAATGATAACGGCCTGACTTGTGATATCATTCAGGGGTGCTATTTCCAAATACCTGGAATAGTAGTCGATAACAACAAGAAACTTTTTCCCGTGCAGTTCGCACAAATCAGCAGCTATTTTCTGCCACGGCCCCGCAGGCAGCGGAGTAGACATTAAGGGCTCCCTTCTCTGAGTAGGCCGGCGTTCCCGGCAAAAGGCACATTTAGACACATGATTTGCAATGTCGGAGCTGATCCCAGGCCACCACACAGCTGTAGCTGGTCTTTCTCTGCACTTTGTGATGCCTAAGTGCCCATCGTGTATCCTGTTCAACATCTCCTTCCTCATGCTGACAGGAATTACAATACGGTCTTGGAACAGCACCAACCCCTCCAGCTCCGTGAGCTGCGACCTCTCTGGCTGGTAAGCATTTAAAGACATCCAGGCTGCCCGGCTCTCGGGCCAGCCATCTCTTATGTACCTTATAACTTCTTGCAGATCTGTGTCCAAATATGTCTCTTTCTTTATCTCTTCCAGTTTCCTTGAAGAAATGGACTTAGAGGCCAGAACTGAATCAACATACACTTTTACATCCGACTCTGTGGAGGATTCTTCAGCAGCAGCCAGCGGGAGCCTGGACAGTGTATCCGCCACAACCAGCTGCTTCCCCGGCACATGCACTGCCTGAACATTGAACCTGAGCAGTCTCATTAAAAGTCTCTGGCATCTCAAGGGTGTTTTGTCGATGTCATAAGAATTGATAAGAGGGACTAGCGGTTTGTGGTCAGTTTCCAGACTAAATTTCTCCAAACCCACTAGATAACGCTGAAAGCGCTCACAGGCCCAAACTGCAGCCAGGCACTCTTTCTCAATTTGAGCGTATTTTGACTCCGCAGCCGTCAGTGTGCGGGAACAGTAGGCGATGGGCTGTAGTTTGTTGTCATTCAGCTGCAGAAGTGCAGCCCCCAACCCATAACTGCTTGCATCAGCACTAACCACAGTCTTTTTTGAAGGGTCGTAGAACCCCAGCACTGGGGCAGACCCCAGCAGGGACTTAGCATGCAGGAACGCTTTTTCTTGTGAGGGTCCCCAAACCCAGGCAACATCTTTCTTAAGCAACTCTGTGATAGGGTGCAAAACTGTAGATAAATCTGGAAGAAACTTGCCCACGTAATTTACAAGGCCCAATATCTGTCTCAGCTCATGTACATCAGAAGGGCTTTTCATCTGTTCGATAGCCCGAATTTTCTCGGGGTCCGGCTTGATGCCATCCCCGTTGATGATATGCCCAAAGTAGCATAATTCAGTTTTCCTAAAATGACATTTTTCTTTATTCAGCTTCAGCCCAGACTCTTTGATAGCCTGCAGCACACAACTCAAACGCTGATCATGCTCTTCCACTGTAGACCCATACACTAGAATGTCGTCCATGACGACTGCTGTGCCCACGTGGCCACTCAGGAGAGAACTCATTTCCCTCTGAAAGATCTCAGGAGCGGAGGATATCCCAAAGGGAAGTCTGCAGAAGCAGAACCGACCTACCGGAGTGATGAAGGTAGTCAGTTTGCGGCACTTTGGATCCAGGGGGATCTGCCAAAAGCCGCTAGAAGCGTCCAATGTGGAAAAGAACTTCGCCCCAGCCAACTTCGGGGCTATATCTTCCAATGTCGGCAGCACAAATCTCTCCCTCTTCACTGCCTCATTCAACCTTTTCAGGTCCACACAGATGCGCACCTTTCCGTTTTTCTTTGCAACTGGTACAATGGGGGCACACCAATCAGTTGCTTCAACAACCTCTTCAATAACCCCCATAGACTTCATGCGCATGAGCTCTTTCTCCACTTGAGGCATGAGCGGGAACGGAATTCTACGAGGAGTAGAAATACTTTACGGGACTGCGTCACTTTTAAGTGCTATACGGACAGGTTTGCAGCTCAGTAGGCCCAACTCGCCAAACATATCTTCAGAGATCTCATTCACTCTGGCCACGAGGCCCAAGTCACAGGCTGCTTTTCTGCTCAATAAACTGTTAACACACTGACCTCGGATCACATGCACCCACATGGTGAACTTCCTTTGTTTGTACTCACAGCTGGCAAGAAATTTCCCCACACAATCAATGCGGCCACCCGGACTATGAACATTTGTAGTAACCTTCGCCAGCTGGGGCTGTCGAGGCAGTTTCATAAATTCAGCAAAAGACATTACAGTGATATCTGCTCCTGTGTCAATCTTAAAATCAACTTTGGCTCCCATTACAGTAAAAGTAACTTTCCAATCTTCCTCTGAGCTTGTCCGTTCCACAACAGACCCCACAAAAGACACTTCCTGACCCTCCTGGTCACTGTCCACCTGCATCTCCTTAATGTATTCAGTTTTACACACCACTTCAAAATGGCCTATTCTGTTACATTTTCTGCATCTTTTATCTCTGGCCGGGCATATAGCACTCTGATCATGAGCCCGGTAGCACCGTGTGCATCGGCCATGTTGCGCCCATCCACTTCTAGGCCTTTCCAATACTTTAGATCTACCGCTCACACTGTGCCTTTCACTAGTAATATTCCTAGACTGTTGCACTTCATCCACAATACTCTCAGACCTCAGATCAGCACTTTGCTTTTTCACCAGTTCACTCTGGCGGGCCATCCTAATAGCCCCGTCTAACGTTAAATCAGGCTCTAACTGCAGCTTCAGGGAGACTTCAGCATCTGCAATTCCAATAACTATTCTGTCTCTGATTTGCTCTTCTTTAGCAACACCAAACTCACAGAATTCAGCTAATTCATACAGGCTGCGCACAAATGACTCCACAGATTCTCCCACACGCTGATTACGTTTGTGAAAACAAGCTCTCTCATGAATCACATTTCTTTTGGGCACAAAGTGGGCACTGAGTTTATCCATAACTATATCAAAGTTAACTTCGTCCCCTTCTTGGAAAGTAAAAGCATTGAACACTGGCTCTACATCTTTCCCCATAGAATATAAAAGAGAATTAACTTGTACTTCACCACTCTCCTTGTTCAGTTTGGATGCAATCCTGAAGCGCTGAAACCGCTGACGCCATGTGGGCCAAGCTGCAGGCTGAGAAAAGTCAAAAGGCTCAGGTGGGGTAAACTTTGACATCGTCATCATCAGAAACAGAAGCGTAGTCCAGAACTTCTGACACCATGTCATGAGATGCAGGACATATGCAGGACACAGCAATGATGGTACAACTCTATTTTATTACAGAGCATAGCAATACACATCCAGACAGGTTGATTGTACTAAACTAACTGCGACACAGACACCGGACCTAAGCCCCGCCCACATGCTAGTGACATCACATCCTGCTATCATCACAGCCAGACTCCCCCCACCATTACGTAGCTGCCTTCTTCTTCAACTGATAAGCAAATCAGAATCCAGTCCTCGGACAGAAATTGCACGCATGCAATTTCTGTCCGAGGACTGGATTCTGATTTGCTTATTATATCTACACATGCACATACATAAACACAGATTCACACACACTCATACACACACATCACGCATCACTTCTTACATATACATTAGCAACCCACTGAACCTGCTTACTTTTATGTTATGCCCAGAGCCCTGACTGCTGCTTACACTGATGATAAGCACATTACCCAGATTATAAATAAATATACACTGATAATAAATACATTGCCCAGATTATGGGTACATATACACTGATAATAAGTACATTGCCCAGATTATGGGTACATATACACTGATAATAAGTACATTGCATAGATTATGAGTACATATACACTGATAATAAGCACATTGCACAGATTATGAGTACATATACACTGATAATAAGAACATTGCTCAGATTATGAGTACATATACACTGATAATAAGCACATTGCACAGATTATGAGTACATATACACTGATAATAAATACATTGCCCAGATTATGAGTACATATACACTGGTAATAAGCACATTGCACAGATTATGAGTACATATACACTGATAATAAGCACAATGCACAGATTATGAGTACATATACACTAGTAATAAGCACATTGCACGGATTATGAGTACATACACACTGATAATAATCACATTGCACAGATTATGAGTACATATACACTGATAATAAGCACATTGCACAGATTATGAGTACATATACACTGATAATAAGCACATTGCACAGATTATGAGTACATATACACTGGTAATAAGCACATTGCACAGATTATGAGTACATATACACTGATAATAAGAACATTGCACAGATTATGAGTACATATACACTGGTAATAAAAACATTGCCCAGATTATGAGTACACATACACTGATAATAAGCACATTGCACATATTATGAGTACATATACATTGATAATAAGCACATTGCACAGATTATGAGTACATATACACTGATAATAAGCACATTGCACAGATTATGAGTACATATACACTGATAATAAGAACATTGCACAGATTATGAGTACATATACACTGATAATAAGCACATTGCACATATTATGAGTACATATACACTGATAATAAGCACATTGCACAGATTATGAGTACATATACACTAATAATAAGCACATTGCACAGATTATGAGTACATATACACTGATAATAAGAACATTGCACAGATTATGAGTACATATACACTGGTAATAAGAACATTGCCCAGATTATGAGTACATATACACTGATAATAAGCACATTGCACATATTATGAGTACATATACACTGATAATAAGCACATTGCACAGATTATGAGTACATATACACTGATAATAAGAACATTGCACAGATTATGAGTACATATACACTGGTAATAAGAACATTGCCCAGATTATGAGTACATATACACTGATAATAAGCACATTGCACAGATTATGAGTACATATACCCTGATAATAAGCACATTGCACAGATTATGAGTACATATACACTGATAATAAGCACATTGCACATATTATGAGTACATATACACTGATAATAAGCACATTGCACAGATTATGAGTACATATACACTGATAATAAGCACATTGCACAGATTATGAGTACATATACACTGATAATAAGAACATTGCACAGATTATGAGTACATATACACTGGTAATAAGAACATTGCCCAGATTATGAGTACATATACACTGATAATAAGCACATTGCACATATTATGAGTACATATACACTGATAATAAGCACATTGCACAGATTATGAGAATATATACACTGATAATAAGAACATTGCACAGATTATGAGTACATATACACTGGTAATAAGAACATTGCCCAGATTATGAGTACATATACACTGATAATAAGCACATTGCACAGATTATGAGTACATATACCCTGATAATAAGCACATTGCACAGATTATGAGTACATATACACTGATAATAAGTACATTGCACATATTATGAGTACATATACACTGATAATAAACACATTGCCCAGATTATAAATAAATATACACTGATAATACATACATTGTTCAGATTATGAGTATATATACACTGATAATACATACATTGCCCAGATTATGAGTACATATACCCCGATAATAAGCACATTGCCCAGATTATGAGTACATATACACTGATAATAAGCACATTGCACATATTATGAGTACATATACACTGATAATAAGCACATTGCACAGATTATGAGTACATATACACTGATAATAAGCACATTGCACAGATTATGAGTACATATACACTGATAATAAGAACATTGCACAGATTATAAGTACATATACACTGGTAATAAGAACATTGCCCAGATTATGAGTACATATACACTGATAATAAGCACATTGCACATATTATGAGTACATATACACTGATAATAAGCACATTGCACAGATTATGAGTACATATACACTGGTAATAAGAACATTGCCCAGATTATGAGTACATATACACTGATAATAAGCACATTGCACAGATTATGAGTACATATACCCTGATAATAAGCACATTGCACAGATTATGAGTACATATACACTGATAATAAGTACATTGCACATATTATGAGTACATATACACTGATAATAAACACATTGCCCAGATTATAAATAAATATACACTGATAATACGTACATTGCCCAGATTATGAGTATATATACACTGATAATACATACATTGCCCAGATTATGAGTACATATACACTGATAATAAGCACATTGCACAGATTATGAGTACATATACCCTGATAATAAACACATTGCCTGGAATCCACAGAAACTGCCTTGCAACCTTCCACAATGGCGGAAAACCTTATCTCTGACACCATGCAAGTCTCCCAAGCATTTCTAGAATCACTACCATCAAAACAAGACTTCAGTAACCTGATTACACAAGTCAAATCTTGCATTAAAGAGGACATTTCTGAGCTACGCTAGGAGATGCATGAAATTGGAGACTGAGTAGAATATCTGGAAGAAGAATCTGAATCACACCAGTCAGACATAGCGAATCTCTTTCAGAATATGCAAGCACAAAATAATGTAATCTTACAGCTCCAAGATAAACTGGAGGACATAGAAAACAGGAGCAGAAGGAAAAACATCAGAATCAGAGGGATTACAGAAGCGGTTACTACAGATATCCTCCGCTCCTACCTGCAAGACCTATTTAAACTTCTAAAGGGCCCGAATCATACATCACCAATAGCCATGGACAGATACCACAGAACCTTGAGGCTAAGGCCTAAAGATGGCCTTCCACCCTGTGATGTAATCATAAAATTCCAGGACTTTCAACAAAAAGAAGACATCATGAGACAAGCAAGAAATTCCTCCCCAATAAGTTTCCAAGGTTCACCCCTACCCATCTACACTGACCTCTCATTAAGAACGCTGCAACACCGAAGGCAATTTGCCCCTCTCACCACCCTGCTACAGAAAAACAACATTCCATATAGATGGAGATTCCTGTGCCATCTTTAACTAACATGGGAAGGACAGAGAAAAACATACACAGACCCTGGGGACATCGAAAACTTCTGCAAGGAACTGAATCTCAACATCCCAGGTAACAGCCATCCATCCACCTCATCCACCACTCAAAAGGACAATCCAGCCCTACCCACACCTAGACCTCAAAGAACAACGTGGCAGACAGCTACCTCTAAAAAACCGAAAAAATCCCTAGACCTACATACTGAAAACGGGTAAGATCAAACCCTCTTCTGTTACTTATCTGATAATACTTGTATGCTTTCTCTCATGGCAATTTTTCTGGTTATTATCACTATTGTTATAATTTACTACAACAATGGCTGAATCTTATATATATATATATATATATATATATATATAAAATCAGCAGAATACAGGGCGCCATTAGCCCCCTCTATAAGCTAAAAAGCTACCAGTTTACTATATATTTCAAAATAATGTTACATTCTTTACACTGTTTAAAAAATGTTCTGTTTAAAAATGTTTTGCATAAAATTGTTTTGTACAACTTTTCCATACCTTACACAATGTTTCTGAGTAAAGTGATTGTAAAATGTCACAGTCTTTCACACATAGCACCTCTATAGGGTTCACCTCCACAAGTTCACGAAAATTACACCATGACCACAAAAAGTAATGATCAGAAATTCACCCTTATCTCCATTAACACCAAAGGTCTTAATTCCCCATTCAAAAGGTCTAAAACTTTCCATGACCTCTCTCACAGAGATGGTAGCATATTATTCCTTCAGGAGACTCATTTTAAGCAAGTAAATGAACCTAAATATTTTTCATCTAACTACCTCAATCATTTTCACAGCAGCAACCCTAAAAACAGATTAACGGAGTAAGCATTCTTTTTCATAAATCAACTCCCTTTGAACTTCTCCATAGCGAACAAGACAAGAAAGGCAGATATTTAGGTTTAAATATAAAGAAAAGAAATGTCTCTGGACCCACAGGTTAAAAGCAGTTGCAGACTTTATTTTCCAATAGTAGTTAAAACAGTTGGGGAATACACAATCCAGTGGTGTATGCAGGTTCGGTCTTACGCGTTTCGGCGATAGCTTACGCCTTAATAATTAACTACTATTGGAAAATAAAGTCTGCAACTGCTTTTAACCTGTGGGTCCAGAGACATTTCTTTTCTTTATTGTTACTTTTTTGCGAGCGAGGAGGAGCTGGCTATCTGGATCCCCAAGGTATTCTGAGTGACAGCCTATGAAAGCTTACCTACGAAGCACATCACAGCGTTACAGCGTTACAGCGTAATATATGGAAACCGGCTTTTCCCTGGAAGCAGCGTCCGCGATTTGTGGAGGTGTAGTGGAAATTCAAATTTCACCAATCGGTATCGGTAAGACCTCACGCTTGAGAGCGGTTGATTAGAGGCATCCGGTGTGAAGTGGTGAGTGCCCTGCTAATAGGGCTTTTATTGTTTAAACGCTACACTGAAGCTGCACTGTTTTTTGTATAAGGATCTGTTGCTGGGTTATTCGTCATATTTGCTGATCTCTACTAGAAGATATAGTGCCTTTTTCAGTCCGTTTTTTTGGCTGTATATGGAGCAAAGAATATGTGTTTTATGTGAGATATTTAGGTTTACATGGATTATTATATGGTAAACCAATAACTCTAATAATTAACATTTAAGCTCTAAACACAAATCAGTCAACATTCTTCCAACAGTTGACAAATTCCATCCTTACATACTCCAAAGGCCCTCTCATACTTGCAGGAGATTTCAACCTCCCACTTAACTCAGCAGTTTACAGCACAAACCCTAACCTAACTCTAACAAACAATACCACACACTCTGGAATAATTTATCCAGATTAACCCTTTAGAACACATGGAGACACCTACACCCCCACAAACTAGACTAGACATTCTTCTCCAACCCAAACAAATCTTACTCCAGGATTGACTTCATCATGGCAGACAATCTCTCATTACTAAACCTACGAGCCTCGTGCATCATACCCATTAGCTGGTCAATGGAATTTAGATTAAACACTGATATCAGACACCTTGAATAAAATTGACATAGAATGTGCACTTCAAGAATACTTCACTCTTAATAACACAGATCACACTACACCAACCATCACTTGGGAAGCCCACAAATGTGTTATAAGGGGAATCCTAATGAAACATAAAGCCATCAAAAACAAGCAAGAGAGACAAAAGCATATAGCACTGACACAAGAACTAGTCAAATTAGATTATTCCCACAAGAGACACCCTACAGATACAGAAATACAACATAAGCTAGATCAAGTAAGATCGCAACTCAACAACCTCCTTGACATAAAAGCTCAAAACACATCATTCTTCCTCCGCAAGAAATATCACATACAGGGTAACAAATCAGGCAGACTACTAGCTATGGCCTTAAAATTCAAATTTACCTAATCATATATCCACTCCCTGACAACCAATGACACCACTAAAACCACAAACTCCAAACTCATAGCTACTGAATTTTGTTAATATTACTCCAAACTATACAACCTATCCCGCTCAGGGCCTGACCACAAAGACCTATGCGAAAAATATCTCAGACACATAGACCTCCCCCAGGTACACACAGAACAGTTACATCTTCTAAGTCAAGACATAACACACCAGGAACTAGACTCTGCAATTAAATCCCTAAAAACAGGGAAGAGCCCAGATCCAGATGGTTTCAGCAATTTTTATTACAAACAATTTAAACCATTTCTCACTCCACACCTTCTTAAATTAATTTAACTACATAGACACAGAACAACCATTTCCACCAAACATGCTTGAAGCAAATATTACAGTGCTACCTAAACTGGGCAAACCGACTGATACACCTGCCAACTTCTGTCCTATATCCCTACTAAATGTTGACCTCAAATTATATTCAAAAATTCTTGCTAACCACCTCAACACCATTCTCCCCTACCTGATACATAATGATCAAATGGGTTTTGTACCACATAGAGAAGCCAAAGATAATATGGTCAAGGCGTTACACCTTTTACATCACATCTCCGAACACAAAACACCAACAATTTTCATCTCAACGGATGCCAAAAAAGCATTCGACCACTTAGACTGGACTTCCTTGACTTGCACCCTATATAAATTTGGCATCCCTAAAGAATTTATATCCAAAATTACAACCCTCTATACAACTCCCTCAGCCAAGATTAAAGAAAATCGGCTCTTATCAGAATCCTTCCCGAATCAGAAATGGTACAAGGCAGGGCTGCCCACTGTCACAGCTCCTGTTTGTCCTAACAATGAAAGTGCTCGCTACCATTCTCCGTGCATCTCCCTTAGTTGAGGGTATTAAAATCAAATCATCTGAGTACAAGTTAGCTTTATTTTCAGATGATATCCTATTGACCCTAACAGCCCCAACAAATTAACTCACAGCAGCACACTCTATCTTTACAACTTATGGCACGGTTTCCAACTTCTCCATCAATTTTGAAAAATCAGAATTACTCCCGGTCCATGTAACGAATAAGGACATCTCTACAATCTATAGCTTGATTTACTTTTAGAACCCGCTCACTTAAATACCTAGGAATACACCTCTCCTCTAATCTAGCTGACTTAGTCAAATTGAATTATGACACTCTCACCTCAAATTTATCTTCAAACACTGCACAATGGTCCCCCAAAATCTATTTCATGGCTGGGAAGGACAGCAGCGGCCAAAATGACCCTACTTCTAAAAATTCTATGCATATTGCAAACAGTTCCAATCCCTCTCCCAAACGCCTTACTCTATAAACTGCAATCCATAATTAATTCATACATTTGGAAATCTACCCCTCCTAGAATTGCTAAAACAACCATATATAGAGACCCCCTTCATGGTGGGCTGAGTATTCCCAATATTCATGAGTACCGAAATGCAGTCTTTCTTTCCAGAATAGTTAATTGGTGTACATATGATGAACACCATCATAAACAATGGGTCAGACTAGAGCACGAACTTGCGGATTATCCTCAACTGGGTGCCTCATGTTGGACTGACAATTGTAAGACTAGTCAAAACCCACCCTAATATCTCCACTATACCCATGCCACTCACACCTACTCTACAAAACAATGATTTCCAACCAGGCATTAATTTGAATCCATCAGGCTCCAAAGATATACACCTTCTTTTACCTACATATATTCTGGCAGAGGAAGGTAAGATATTACCAAAACAACATATTAAATATTTAAATGATGGATTCTACTCTACATGGTTTCGATACCACAAACTCAACCATTTCCTCCAATCCTCACACAAACACAACCTAACAAGACAAAGAACACCATGTGAGAAAATGTGTAGCTCCTCCTCTCCTCCACACCACATTATATCATTGACCTACAAACTACTAACACCACCAAATGATGGTGACTAACCGACCTTCATCAAATCCTGGGATTTAGAATTACCATTTTTAATCCCAGCAGCTGATTGCTGATCAATTTTCACTTCCACAAGTCAGCCCACTCAGCCAAACTCTTAAAGACTAACACCAAAATTCTTACTAGATGGTACCTAACACCACAAAGACTCAAACACATCTTCCCTAACTCTTCCAATCACTGCTGGAGACAATGTTCGAATGAAGGAACTCTGTTCCATATTTGGTGGACATGCCCTAAAATTCAACCCTTTTGGGAATCGATTATAACCTATATACAAGACACATTAAGTGCCCCGATCACCATGGACCCAATGACATTCCTTTTTCACAAATATCTAAAACGTGAATCTAGACTACACTTGAAACTCTTGCAAATATCAATTAACAGTGCACACCAACTAATGCCACTGATGTGGAAAAAAGAAACAGTTCCTACTCTGCAAATGTGGATACAAGAAACACAAACCAACCTCAAATTAGAAAGATATCACTATCTCATTTCAAATCAGTTAGACATGCACTCTGACATAATGTTCCTATGGGAAACACGACCCAACCAATAAATAGACAACAAAAACAACAAACAGGCGAGTTGCACACTAGTAAAGAATTTATAAATATACAGGTGCTTCCTAGAAAAAATAGATATGTGAACAGCATATAGAAGAAAGTAGAAACCTCACAATAAAGAGTTTCTAAAAGTCTAGGCAAAATCAGCACAACTGTCTAATAAAAAGCACACTAGAGATTCATTATGTCAAAAATAGAAAAAGGTTTAATAATAAACATACATTCAAACATACACATCACATTCATACAGGGGATCCCATAATAGCACGTGTGAAACACACCGGCCGAGAGTTAATCTGGTGCACCAGTAATCAAGGATTAAATGTCATTTAGAATAAATGTATATTATTTGTAATCCAATGAAGGGAAACCGTCCCCAAATAATCTCGAAGCCAGGCGAGTCAGATCTATACCCCTATTCATCAGAGTAATGCAGTATGTTAGAGCTTGTTTAGAGGGGAGCTGTATATCTCCGCGTCTTTTTCACAGGTATATGATGCCGACAAACTGGGTAAGTTATACATAACAGTTCATGTAGGTACCTGTCTTTTTTCACGCGGTCGCTCCTCCCTTACGAATTGCTCCCATAACGTTGCATCTTCTGGGGTAGATCAGATCAAGCGGGGGATCCGCTGGTAGACGCTGCAAAACACCGACAAGTCTTAATGCTCGTTTCACTCCTTTCCTTGAAGCAGCATGGAGCTTCTTCCGGGTGCTGACGTCACGTCAGTTACAGGGCCATTTTATTGGAAATCGGCCCCATGTGGTCTTGATGCAATTCGTTGAGAAATTTGTCAATCACAGCAACCCAAATGCCGGGCATACTAGATACTTTTTGCAACAAGTTATACACACAGTAATCGGAAAGTAACTTCTAGCAGTTGATCTGTATAAATACAATTTTAATGACACTCACATACCCATTCATTCTTATATTTTTAAAAAGACAGCAATCAATCTATAATTTTATTTATTTTTATAATATCCTATAAATTATGCTATATACATTTAAGGATGTGTAATTTATTCGTTTAAGAATTGATAAACATAATCACTTGTTATTTAGTTAGATTTTTCTAATAACATTTTAGAACCCATTTTTTAAAAAAAAGGGGGAGGAAAATGCGCAGACAGAAGCAGGAATTAACCTAAAAATGAGGCAAATTCTAATTTTTCGTTTAAGCCATTGGGAGATAACGTGTTTAATTTGTACATCCATCTTGTTTCTTTTTGTAACAAGATATTGTCAATGTCACCTCCACGCATACTCAATTTAACTGATTCTATTCCAATGAAACAGAGATCATCAATTTTGGACTCATGAAATTGGGCGAAATGTCTCGCTACTGGGCTATCAATATTGCAATCTTTTATGTCGTCCCTATGTTCTGTGATTCGAGAACGTAGTTCTCTAAAAGTTTTGCCAACATAAAAACTCTTGCAAGAACAATGAAGTGAATATATTACCCCTTTAGTGGAACAATTAATGAACAAATTAATTTTATATGTAATCCCTGTATTTGTACTGAATATCTTAGTCCTCTGCATGAACTGGCAACAAACACAGTGGCCACACGGTGAACTACCCACTATTTGTTGAGCGTTACGTTCTAGCCAATTATATGTTGGCACTTTATTGAACTCACTTCTAACAAGAAGATCTTTTAAATTGTTAGGCCTCCTCGCAGTCATTAGTGGGTAGTCTACCACATATTGGTGTAATGTATTGTCATTAGTTAGTAAGTGCCAATTTCTATTAAGGATATTTTTCACCTTACTCCAATGAGCGTTATATTTTGTTATAAACCTGATCTTATTATCCTCAGTCTTATCACTTTTATTTTTACCTTGGTATAAGAGGTCTTTTCTTTGGTGTTGGGATGCTCGATAGAGTGCTCTCTTTACACATCTTTTTGAATAGCCTCTCTCATGGAATCGAGCCGACATCTCCTTTGCTTGTTTTCTGAAAGTTTGATCCTCAGAGCAAATCCTGCGTAAACGCAGGAATTGCCCATAAGGAATACCTTTTTTCAAATTTTCTGGATGGTGACTCGATCCCAAGAGGAGGCTATTAGTTGCAGTAGATTTACAGAATACTTCTGTCTCTATTCTCCCATCTTTTTTGCTAATTTTTAAATCCAGAAAATTAATTGAATTCAAATCATAGTTACATGTGAGAAGAATATTACGGTCATTACAATTTAAGAAAGAAATGAATTTAAGCAACTCCTCTTCTGCGCCATCCCATAGAAGTAGGATATCATCCACATATCATATCCAGAGGGCTACATGTGCACCAACCACGTCTGCATATTCCCCAAAAACAATCTGGTTCTCCCATCCACCTAGGTGTAGACAGGCGTAGGTTGGGGCACATGTAGCCCCCATTGCTGTACCCTGTTTTTGTTTGTAGCACTTCCCATCAAAGATGAAAATGTTGTTTTCCAAAACAATTTTCAAAAGATCAATCACGAACTTAGTGTGTTTTTCGTAACCCAAACCTCGTGTGTTTAAAAATTCTTCACATGTTGTCAAGCCAATGGAATGGCGAATGGACGAATATAGGGACTCTACGTCTAAAGAGACTAAAAAAGTCTCTTTGGTTACATTGATCCCATCAAGTTTTTTAATTACATCTGTTGAATCCTGTACAAAGGTACGTAAATCGTTCACAAACGGCTGCAGAAATCTATCAATGTAATTACTGATTCCTTCAGTGGGACCCCCTATCCCTGAAATTATGGGACGTCCCGGTGGATTTTTGATAGATTTGTGTAGCTTTGGTATCCAGTAGAACACTGGTATTTTAGGTTTATGATTATACAGAAATCCAAATTCCTGGCTTGTTATTAAGTTGTTTCTTCGTGCATCATTTAACATAAAGAGTAGTTCATTATGGGACTTATAGAATTCTTCAAGGGATGATTTAGCATATTGTTTTTGGTCTAATAATTGCCTCATTGCCTCATTGCCTCTTTAATGTAGTAATCCTGATTAAGGATGACTACATTTCCGCCTTTATCCGCCGATTTTATGACTAATTCAGTATGATTTGTTAGTTCTTTAAGGGCTCTACGTTCAGATTTTGTAAGATTGTCATTTACAATACCTGTAGTCTGAATTTGTGTTAAGTCATGGGAAACATTTTGCACAAAAACTGAAATGTTAGGAATTGAGGAAAAAGAGGGCATGTAAGTAGATTTTTTCTTTAAGTCAGTTTTTGGAAGGATGTCAATAATTTCATTGCTTGGTTCAGAAAACAACGTTTCTAGACAGTCAAGAGCTTCATTCTCTTGTCTACAAGCCAGATCAATTTGGATTCTTGGTGTCATAATCTTTTTTAGAGCAAGCTTCCTTGCAAATAAATGTAGATCTTTTGTAACCTCAAATAAGTCTAAACTATTAGAGGGACAGAAACTAAGTCCTTTTTCCAATACCTTAATATGTTCAGAATTTAATGGAAAAGAGAAAAAGTTGACTATACTCATCTTTTGGGGGAGGGGATGGGGACCCAATAGTGACTCGCTTCCTTCTTTTAATTGAATCTCAAGCGGTTTCTTGTCATCATGTATTACTTTGGTATCGTCTGTTCTCCCTTTCTCTCCCTTCTCTCTTTTCCTGAGACCCTCCCGTGCCTCTTCCTCCCTCCTCGTCTGGTCCTGCCCCTAAAGGGTGCACACGTTGAGTATTGTTGCCACTATTCTTATTTTCTCCATCAGAATCTATGTCCGAATTATCTGTGCCAGAATCATTGTAATTTTTAGAATTAATTTGATTTCTATATATATAGATTTTATTTTTCCTATAATCTTCCTGATCTCTTATTAGTTTCCTTCTTTTATGTGATTTTATTTCTCCTTGTAGTTTCTCAATTAATTTTTGTGTCTCCTTATTCAATTTGTCAAAAGAGGAATCATTTTCAAATTTATGCAAGCATTCATATATGTCATCTACATCTTTCTTACATTTTTCAAGTTTTTTCGCATCTTCCTCTATTATTAATGAAATTAAGTCTAAGGAGCATTTTGTTAATATTTCATTCCACTTCATTATAAAATCGTTATCTGCATCCAAACCTCTCAGATTAATACCAGGGTCTAGACGTATCCTTAGACCTCTTGGGATTATTTCCATTTTTAAATAACTAGTGAGGCTTTGATGCTCCCATTTGATCTTAATCTGTTTGGTTAATCTTTTTTTATAAAGTTTAAATGCAGAAACGACATCATGTATTGCATCATCCTCTGCCTCTATCTGCACATCTCCTGTCAGAGTAAAAGCCTCATTTATGTCCATAGACCAACGTTCATCTGATAGTTTGAACGCCATATTAAATGGGATCTCGTTAAAAAAGACAAAGACAAAAGGAATCCCTTAGGTATAGCTTAATTTAAATCAAATCTTAAGATATATATAACTTAATAGTTTAAACAGGTGCAAACTCAGAAACTCCAAGGTAAAGAAATACTCTTATTCAGAGCTAATAAATATAATCAACAAAAACAACAAACAGGCGAGTTGCACACTAGTAAAGAATTTATAAATATACAGGTGCTTCCTTGAAAAAATAGATATGTGAACAGCATAGAGAAGAAAGTAGAAACCTCACAATAAAGAGTTTCTAAAAGTCTAGGCAAAATCAGCACAACTGTCTAATAAAAAGCACACTAGAGATTCATTATGTAAAAAATAGAAAAAGGTTTAATAATAAACGTACATTCAAACATACACATCACATTCATACAGGGGATCCCATAATAGCATGTGTGAAACACACCGGCCGAGAGTTAATATGGTGCACCAGTAATCAAGGATTAAATGTCATTTAGAATAAATGTATATTATTTGTAATCCAATGAAGGGAAACCGTCCCCAAATAATCTCGAAGCCAGGCGAGTCAGATCTATACCCCTATTCATCAGAGTAATGCAGTACGTTAGAGCTTGTTCAGAGGGGAGCTGTATATCTCTGCGTCTTTTTCACAGGTATATGATGCCAACAAACTGGGTAAGTTATACATAACAGTTCATGTAGGTACCTGTCTTTTTTCACGCGGTCGCTCCTCCCTTACGAATTGCTCCCATAACGTTGCATCTTCTGGGGTAAATCAGATCAAGCGGGGGATCCGCTGGTAGATGCTGCAAAACACCAACGAGTCTTAACGCTCGTTTCACTCCTTTCCTTGAAGCAGCATGGAGCTTCTTCCGGGTGCTGACGTCACGTCAGTTACAGGGCCATTTTATTGGAAATCGGCCCCATGTGGTCTTGATGCAATTCGTTGAGAAATTTGTCAATCACAGCAACCCAAATGCCGGGCATACTAGATACTTTTTGCAACAAGTTATACATACAGTAATCGGAAAGTAACTTCTAGCAGTTGATCTGTATAAATACAATTTTAATGACACTCACATACCCATTCATTCTTATATTTTTATAATATAAAACGCCTGTCTACACCTAGGTGGATGGGAGAACCAGATTGTTTTTGGGGAATATGCAGACGTGGTTGGTGCACATGTAGCCCTCTGGATATGATATGTGGATGATATCCTACTTCTATGGGATGGCACAGAAGAGGAGTTGCTTAAATTAATTTCTTTCTTAAATTGTAATGACCGTAATATTCTTCTCACATGTAACTATGATTTGAATTCAATTCATTTTCTGGATTTGAAAATTAGCCAAAAAAGATGGGAGAATAGAGACAGAAGTATTCTGTAAATCTACTGCAACTAATAGCCTCCTCCTGGGATCGAGTCACCATCCAGAAAATTTGAAAAAAGGTATTCCTTATGGGCAATTCCTGCATTTACGCAGGATTTGCTCTGAGGATCAAACTTTCAGAAAACAAGCAAAGGAGATGGCGGCTCGATTCCATGAGAGAGGCTATTCAAAAAGATGTGTAAAGAGAGCACTCTATCGAGCATCCCAACACCAAAGAAAAGACCTCTTATACCAAGGTAAAAATAAAAGTGATAAGACTGAGGATAATAAGATCAGGTTTATAACAAAATATAATGCTCATTGGAGTAAGGTGAAAAATATTCTTAATAGAAATTGGCACTTACTAACTAATGACCCTACATTACACCAATATGTGGGAGACTACCCACTAATGACTGCGAGGAGGCCTAGCAATTTAAAAGATCTTCTTGTTAGAAGTGAGTTCAATAAAGTTCCAACATATAATTGGCTAGAACGTAACGCTCCGATTGGCTGAACCAATCAGCCAATCGGATTGAACTTGAATCTGATTGGCTGATTCAATCAGCCAATCAGATTTTTCTAACTTAATTCCGATTGGCTGATAGAATCCTATCAGCCAATCGGAATTCGGCGGACGCCATCTTGGATGACGTCATTTAAAGGTACCTCATTCGTCGTTCAGTCGTCGGCCGGGATGGATGCTCCGCGGCGGCGGAGCGAAGAAAGAAGATTGAAGATGCCGCCGGAAGGATGAAGACTTTGCTGCCGCTTGGAGGAAGACGTCGCCGGAGGAAGAATTCTTCTTTGCCGCTTGGAGGAAGACGTCGCCGGAGGAAGAATTCTTCTTTGCCGCTTGGAGGAAGACATCGCCCGGATCGGATGAGGAGTTCGGCCCGGTGTGGTGAAGACAAGGTAGGGAGATCTTCAGGGGGGTAGTGTTAGGCTTTTTTAAGGGGAGTTTGGGTGGGTTTAGAATAGGGGTATGTGGGTGGTGGGTTGTAATGGGGGGGGGTATTGTATATGTTTTTAAATGCAAAAGAGCTGAATTCTTTGGGGCATGCCCCACAAAAGGCCCTTTTAAGGGCTGGTAAGGTAAAGAGCTTTGACATTTTTTTAATTTAGAATAGGGCAGGGAATTTTTTTTATTTTGGGGTTTTTTTTTGTAATTTAGTTTAGTTAATTTAATTGTATTTTTAGATAGATATTTGTAGTTTATTTAATTTATTGATAGTGTAGGTGTATTTGTAACTTAGGTTAGGATTTATTTTACAGGTAATTGGGTAATTATTTTAACTAGGTAGATATTAAATAGTTAATAACTATTTAATAGCTATTAGACCTAGTTAAAATAATTAACAATTTACCTGTAAAATAAATATTAACCCTAACATAGCTACAATGTAATTATTAATTATATTGTAGCTATCTTAGGGTTTATTTTATAGGTAAGTATTTAGATTTAAATAGGAATATTTTAGTTTATAAATGAATTAGATTAATTTAATATAAATTTAGTTAGGGGTGTTAGGGTTAGATAGAGTTAATATAGTTAATATAAATACTATAGTAACTATATTAACCCTAATATAATTAGGGTTAATATAGTTAATATATATAATGTAATACCTATATTAACTATAATATACTTAGGGTTAATATAGATAACATAGCTGGCGGCGGGGTAGGTAGATTAAATTAGGGGTTAATCATTTTAATAGAGATGGCGGCGGTGTAAGGGGCTTACATTAGGGGTTAATAATATTAATATAGCTGGCGGCGGTATAGGGGGATTAGATTAGGGGTTAATATTTTTTATATAGGTGGCGGCGGTGTAAGGGGTCAGATTAGGGGATAGATAAGGTAGATGACAGCGGTGTAAGGGGTTCACATTAGGCGATAGATAAGGTAGATGGCGGCGGTTTTAGGGGCTCACTTTAGGGGGTTAGTTTATGTAGATGGCGGCGGGGTCCGGGAGCGGCGGTTTAGGGGTTAAATACTTTATTAGGCATTTCGGGGGAGGGGGGGATCGCGGTTGACAGGTAGATAGACATTGCGCATGCGTTAGGTGTTAGGTTTTATTTAGCAGATCGCGGGTGACAGGTAGATAGACATTGCGCATGCGTTAGGTGTTAGGTTTATTTTCTAGTTAGTTTAGGGAGTTACGGGGCTCCAATAGTCAGCGTAAGGCTTCTTACGGCTGCTTTTTGTGGCGAGGTGAAAATGGAGTAAGATTTCTCCATTTTCGCCACGTAAGTCCTTACGCTGCATATTGGATACCAAACTGCGCTGGTTTGGTATACCTGCCTATAGCCCAAAAAACTACGGGCGACGGCAGAAATATACGGGCGTAACTTCTAGGTTACGCCGTATATAGGATACCAAACCAGCGCAAATATTGGCGTCGCCGGCTTTTGCGGGCGACGATTTTTATCGGATCGACCCCCACGTGTCCATTAAAAGACTTTTCAAAGCTGCCGTGTATGGACTTATACAGAAGAAGCAATGCACACACGATCTTTCATGTCTACTAAATTTTTTATCTCTGAAATGTGATTTATGACTGTACCATAACTTTTGACATTTTTGTTACATGTAAGCTGCAATTCTCAATAAAAATTATAATAAAAAATATATATATATATATATAAGTAAAAAAAAACTGTGCAGAGAAAAAAAAAAAGTTACAGCCTCTTCTTGATGCCTGCACCAACCCTTATGTATGCCACCAATGGCGGCCTGGGAGGCAATTGTCACCCTGGCCCTGTCTGCCCCTTAACACACCATCCACAAGCTAACAAACCACTCCATTCTATAGCAAGTGGTGTAAAGTAATAATGGGTGTAATGCAAGTAGCTAGTATAAGAAGAACATACAGGGAACAAGCAATACTTCATATATTAAAGGGACATTAAACTGCTGGGTACAACAGTTATTTTTCCTCCTGTACCTGCAGCTCTCTTTAAAAACATAAAACCCCACATTTTCACATGTACTTCTATTATCAAATTGTCTTTGTTTTCTTGTTATACTTTGTAGAACAGCAGGAAGGTTAGTTTAGGGATGTACACATGTCTGCAGCACTATTTGGCAGCAGTTTTGCTACAATGTTATACATTAGAAAGAGCACTAGATGGCAGTACTATTTCCTGTCATGTAGTGCTCCAGACATGTGCACTCTACCTATCTAGATATCTCTTCTTCAAAGTATATAATTAGAAGTAAATTGGAAAGTTTTTTTAAAATTGTATGCTGTATCTGAGTCCTGGAAATGCGTTTCATTTCCCTTTAAAGGGACAGTCTAGTCTAAATTAAACTTTCATAATTCAGATAGGACATGCCATTTTAAACAACTTTCCAATTTACTTTTATCATCAAATTTGCTTTGTTCTCTTGGTATTCTTAGATGAAAGCTAAACCATTATATGAATTAATTTGACAGTTTTTCACAGCTAGAGGGTATTAGTTAATGTGTGTCATATATATAACATTGTGCTCAGGCCCATGGAGTTACTTATGATAGGGCACTGATTGGCTAAAATGCAAGTCTATCAAAAGAACTGTAATAAGGGGGCAATCTGCAGAGGCTTAAATACAAGGTAATCACAGAGGTAAAAAGTGTATTAATATAACCGTGTTCGTTATCCAAAACTAGGGAATGGGTAATAAAGGGATTATCTATCTTTTTAAACAATTAGAATTCTGGAGTAGACTGTCCCTAAAAGGCTGTTCTCTTATTTTTTTTTATTTTAAAACAAATTTTATTGAAGTCATAAACAGATACAAGATAAAGGGTATGCCCCAAAACAATTACAGATAAGTATAAATACAGTATTATTAGAAAAGTATTGCAGAGTCCGCTAAGAGAGGATATGCCAACCTACAAAATTGTTGTTAAAACAGGCATTATGTATCCATATATCTAAAGTGTTATTATAAGATGCAGGCAATCTATAATGAGACTTCAGTTTTATCATAAAATATCATGAAGGTAGTATAAACTAAAATGGTCCCCTCTGTGCCGAACAAAAAGTAAATTAGATTAACTATTCAGGTAAGATTAGGGCCAGGGGGGAGTTAGCTTTATGGTTATATGGGGGGGGGGGGATGCAGTGAGCCGCTCTAAATGGAGTAGGGGGGAGAGAGGGGCGGAGCCAGTTAGCATGTCAGGTTTGTAAATATAATTGGGTCTCTGAGATTTCAAATACACTACTAGTAAGTTATCCTCTATTTATGCCATGAGTAAATTTGGGCTAGGGTGTGTCACCAAAACACTAAGAGTTTCATAGTAGCAGCTTCAGAACTTGCTAAAGACCCACTGGATTCGCTGTACTGTTCATCAATTTGGTGAGGAACATCTATAGTTGCGTCCCCTGCGTAAGAAAATTCAGCGTATGGCTGTTGAGTGACACCTCTTAAGACCTGGTCATGTTTTTAGCTTCAGCAGGGAAAATATGGTGTCTAATAAAAAGCCACTAACTATAAGACTCTAAATGTAGGGTATATACAAGAAAGATGCACGGCCAATGTGCAGAGTGATAATAGTAAGAGAGCTGAATGTAATGCCTCAACAGTCTGAATATGGAGAGTAATGTGTGATTCTCATGGTCCACTTGCTTTGTGCAATGAATTGATTGGATATCTAGACCCTATACTGGGTAAGGTGAGAACCTCCTAATTAGAAGAACATGACGGGTATATTACATCCTAAAATCCATAGACCTACAAGGCTTTAGGTAAATATTATACAATAAAAATATTGGCACAGGTAGTATACCCTTAATTAAGTTATCTAACTACGAACATACAGGGGCTATATGACCAGGTAACACAGCTAACTCCATAATAAATTACTACCACATACAGGATGGTCCGAGACCTGGTAGAGAGGAGTAAAATATCCAAAGACCGACCACACTACTCACTAAAAGAACAGCAATGTAGCGCTTAAGGTCAGCAAGTCGACAGAAATAGTAATATACAATTAGTGGTATAGTGATTGACTTATAGGTCTATCAAGATTGTGTTCAAAACAGTAGACCATTAATGTACAAAGGTATTACGTGCCTCCACATACATACATACACATTCACATATATATATAAAATACAGGCAAATTAGTGCGATGCTACATATACGTATCATGAGAGCTAAAGCACCCCAATGTAGTGTGACAAAAATGTATTATGAAAGTTAGATCTCTAGAGGAGGTAATGATAGAGACGGACATATTACTATGATATAATACATGTGAAATATCTAAAGCAGGCAATATACAATACAGTCACACTAGCAAAGAGTGGTATATAATCATCATAGGAACTAAACGTCTAAAGGATATAATGTAAGACTCAGGTATATCAGTGTAACATACTTGTGTCAAAAGAGCTAGTTACCTAGAGACGGTGATATAGAACACAGATCAGTGCAAGGCAGGATATAATAATATGTCTACAACTCTCTCCTAGAATTGTCTAAAATCCGGCGTATACTTTAGAAGATCAGGATTTCCCTATACACTACTTATAAGCGTATAAAAGGAAAGGACTTATAATAGAGCCGTGGGAAATCAAGTCTAGGCCCGCAGTATGTGCAGTTACTCCTCTGGATGGGTGCATAGAGTGTATAAAGTATAAGAGCCAACATAACACCATAATAATAACAAAGAACACAAAACATTGATTAGGAATAGAGAGCGAAGTTTGCGTAGGGGCCTTATTGTAGTATAGGGCTAGTTAAACAATTTTCTTCAGCGAGAGGATATATGCCCATGAGCAATTTTATCATTATGTAAATATATAATCAGCCACATACATGACTAACTTGGGCTTTTAAGTTTATATATAAAGAACCTGACCGTGATAAGGTAGTAAATATCCATTCAGGGGCTTATAAAAGAGAAGTATGGGGCTGGAGAAGTCAAACATAAAACATTACCAAGAGGATGTGTTATAGTATTCATAGAGAAATGTGGGGAGGTATTATGGCTGACTTTAGGGCTAAACAGCATGCAAAACAACAGGTTAACAATTTTCTGAGTAATCACAGATCATAACAAACATATAAGCCATTCTAAGTATGTATCATCTTGTCCTGCTCACACCTAGTTAAGTGTCCTTCCGAGTGTCAAATTAACTTAACTGTCCCAAAACGAGTGTTCTTAGTATGTGCTAAGCCAGGAAGGTATTCTCTAATCCATACCAGATTTGTGGGATGGTGTGCTGTCGCTATTAGTACCGGGCAGGGAAGATTTAAATTTAAGATAAGCTTGGAATACTTTAGTAGATTTGTGGGCACGTGGGCATTTGGGGTCAATAATATGTAGATAAACAGAATATAAATATAATCTTACCCAAACGCCAACTTTTAGGAACAGAAAGGTATATAATACTTATAAATAATAGTAATAACCACATACACATTCAAGCCCAATAGTTAAAACTTTAAAAAGAAAACTGAGAAACAGTAATCAACCTGTCTAAACACCAGCTAAGATGTCAGAAATTCTGATTAGGGATACACCATATACACCCATGAAACAAATAAGATGGGGTATCAGTAATAAACTTCAATTGTAGGGGTCAGACTGAGACATGCACATAAACTTAAGTCCCTGGGAGCCAGAGGTAAGATCCTTGTGGGGGTGTAAGTGTCCTCTCTACCCCACTCCAATTTTATCATTATGTAAAAATATAATCAGCCACATACATGACTAACTTGGGCTTTTAAGTTTATATATAAAGAACCTGACAGTGATAAGGTAGTAAATATCCATTCAGGGACTTATAAAAGAGAAGTATGGGGCTGGAGAAGTCAAACATAAAACATTACCAAGAGGATCTGTTATAATATTCATAGATAAATGTGGGGAGGTATTATGGCTGACTTTAGGGCTAAACAGCATGCAAAACAACAGGTTAACAATTTTCTGAGTAATCACAGATCATAACAAACATATAAGCCATTCTAAGTATGTATCATCTTGTCCTGCTCACACCTAGTTAAGTGTCCTTCCGAGTGTCAAATTAACTTAACTGTCCCAAACTGTCCCCCAATTGTAGGGGTCAGACTGAGACATGCACATAAACTTAAATCCCTGGGAGCCAGAGGGAAGATCCTTGTGGGGGTGTAAGTGTCCTCTCTTTCCCACTCCAATTTTATCATTAGTTTGGGGATCTCGGCTAGTCTCTGGGTGAACTCCACTGGTGGAGTAAAACATCTGCGAGAGGGAGTGATGGAGAACATTGCATTTGTGAATACAAGACAGATCTGCACGTTCCGGACTTTTCTCTCCCATGCTGTAAATACCTTAGCTTGGATGTGGATGATCGTTACCGATTGCCAGCAGTAGTCATCTGCATCTCCCAGAATCTTGAACGCGTTAGATAACCGAGCTGTTTGGGAGCGCAGGTAGGGAGAGGAAAAGATCTGGAGGTGGTGCCCAGTAATGGTCGGGGTGGAACCTATGGAATCCGACACTGCAGCCGCAATGTGGAACGGAGCATCAGAATGTGGCTGCATCAAGTCGCAATTTGCTGTCTTTTGCAAGATGCTGGCTGAGACTCGACTGGGTTGCCCCTCCTGTGTGCGTCGATGAAGGTGCAGAGCAGGCGAGGAGTCTTCCATCATGTTTTCCACAGAGGTGTCATAGAAGGTTAGGGGAGAGACGCCATCTTGGTTGCGCAGTTCAATAAGGGTAGTCTGTAAGCCGTGGAAGTGTCTGTCGGCTTTGCTGCTTATGCCCTCCATTAGAGAAATAAGGCATTTTGAGAATAAGGGAACTGTTACCCAGCTAGGTGGGAAGCCGGGGAGCAGGCTAGTCCGTCAAACGGGTATCTGTCAATCCTAGTGCCGAACTCCCTGCCATGGTTTCAGCTGGCTGGTGAATCTCTGTGTCGGCAGTTTAATCTTGGGCCCCAGATATAAAAACCATGTCCTAGTGTTATGCCAAGAACAAGATACAAAATATTTAGGCACTTAGGACGCCATAAATAAATATTTTAGTAATCTGCCTTCAGGAGCTCTGTAATGGCACGTCTTGTTACCTTGGCAGTTGGCTCCGCCCCCCCCCCCTGTTCTCTTATTTTAACCCATTATAGAATCCAGTTGTTAAAGTTCTACATCTTTATACTGAGTGTCACCATCTTGGTACGCACATATTGTTGCATCCTGCAACATTAGCTGAACCCTTTCAAGATCAGTAACTCCCGGCTTTTTTAAAGCTGTACCTTGCACTTTGAGTTAGCTTGCAGAATAGAAAGCAGGAGAGTTACATTTTTGTAGTTTTTTTGTTAAAGGGATAAAAAAGGCAAAAAAGGTTTTTCAATGATTGTATAGATGACTATATAATAAGAAAGTGCTGAAATACCTTGCATTTTTTTTTTATTTCTAACGGTTTCACTGCAATCTTGAAGCAAAAATAGGCAGATTTTCAAACCCACCATGAAGCTAATTTGCATTAGCCATTACGGTGGGCAACCTGGGTTCTATGATCTACAGCAACTCCTTGTAGATTGCGCAATCCGGAGCTAATCGCCTATGTTTCGATACAAGCGGTCACGTGACAGCAGTGTCTTTAAAGCCGGAGCACATTAGACCAAGCGCTGCACTATGTACTGATCATGCAGCGAAGTTTGCAAAAAACCGTGTCAGGCAGCATCTAATGAATATGCATGCACAAAATCCATATGAAGACCTGGCAAATAATTTAATGCGGTGCACAGTTGAGGGACCTCGATTAATTACTTTAATATGGAATGTGATAGTGTGTAATACTGCTTGTTGGACAGACCATTTTTGGGGGATGTCGTTTGTTACGTCACTGTGGGTATTAAAATATATATTTTATATAAATAAGAGGCTGCGATTTTTTAAAAAGGTATTCGGTTTTATTTGTATTACATATTTCAATCAATTTCAAATGCTCCCAACTGTCCCGATTTTCATAAAATTTTTATTGGATATAAATAAAAAGCGACGTTTCAGGGCTTAACCCCTTAGTCATGCTAAAGGTACATTTACATCTTAATGGCCTTTTAAACACAATTCTTGGCACCAAAAGTATCCACTCTAGGACCGTGGGCTCCATCTAGTGGTCATTTAATTATAAAACTTATCCAAACATTTCTAGAAAATATGTAACTATTAAAAACAATGTAGCAAACCTATACATAATGGCAGTACTATTTAATAATGTTTAACACATTATGGCTTTGAATAACAATCTTAAAATCCTCAATTATATGCTATCAGTGAACTATTGAGACTCTCAATAAATACATAGGTAAATGTCCTCAAAAGAGCTGATAGTAATTTAATAAACCTAATGTAGACAAAATACAAGTAGGCAAAGGCATAAATCAAAATCAAAAGATTAAAGTTAAAAGGCAAAGAGAAATGATTCAAAAGAAACAGGATAGATCAAAATCCCTATTGAGACCTTTTGGTATGAGGGTCTCTAACTTGTGGATCCACCACATTTCTTTCTGTTTTAATACTTTTTCCCTATCCATTCCATTTCTAGGTACCTTGATTTGTTCTATGATCTGCCACTTTAGTTGGCTTATGCCCTGTCCATGTTCTAGAAAATGTTTTGACAATGGGGCCTCTAGATTTTGACGGTGTTGACTCAACCTCTCCTTGACTTTTTGTGTAGAAATGGAATGGATAGGGAAAAGTTATTAAAACAAAAAGAAATGTGGTGGAACCACAAGTTAGAGACCCTCATACCAAAAGGTTTTTAATAGTTACATATTTTCTAGAAATGTTTAGATAAGTTGTATAATTAAATGACCACTAGATGGAGCTTATGGTCCTAGAGTGGATACTTTTGGCACCAATAATTGTGTTTAAAAGGCCATTAAGATGTATATGTACCTTTAGCATGACTAAGGGGTTAAGCCCCGAAACTTCACTTTTTATGTATATTCAATAAAAGTTTTATTAACTTACTACAGTGCTGGTGATAATCTGTTCTTTACTTTGACATTTGGGGTATATGCAGTTAACCCTTGTCACTTGTGCACTAATATTCACAGTAGTGCTGTAATCCCTATGAACTGATGTTCTGTGTCCCGATTTTCATGGGACAGTCCCAATTTTAGGGGTCTGTCACGCTGTCCCAGGAAGCTTGCCATCTGTCCCGCATTGCCCCATGCATTTAAAAAAAATAAAAATAATAATAATTCTTTTGGGCCCATACCCAGAAGCAGCAGGCTTTTCTCTCCCAGGGTTAGATACCTTTTATCTATTCTGCCGTGTTATTTTACCAGGTTAGTTACATTTGTCCAGCAGCAGCTAGCTCTGTCCCTGGCTTAGTTACCTGGGTTAGTTACCATGTGGAAAACAAATGGTGTGTTGATTAAGCAGGAGGAAGAAGGCTGTATACCCTCTAACCTCAGGTAATGGTGACCTCTAACCTCTGGTAGTGATGACATCTAACCCCTGGTGATAATACTAGCATGCCTTCAGTTTTATACGATGAGCAGTGCTAACACCAGGGTAACAAACAGTGGCAGCCTCAAACTACCAGCTAATGTGCTTGCCAACCCCAGGACCCCAAACAATAAATTACAGATACCCATATATGATGTAGTGTGTGTATCTGTATGTATAAGTGTGTGTGTGTATCTGCATGTATAAGTGTGTGTGTATCTGCATGTATAAGTGTATGCTATGTAGTGTGTGTGTGTGTATCTGAATGTATAAATGTGTGTGTGTATCTGCATGTATAAGTGTATGCTATGTAGTGTGTGTGTGTGTATCTGCCTGTATAAGTATATGCTATGTAGTATGTGTGTGTTTATCTGCATGTATAAGTGTATACTATGTAGTGTGTGTGTATCTGCATGTATAAGTGTAAGCTATGTAGTGTATGTGTGTGTGTGTGTGTGTGTATCTGTATGTATAAGTGTATTCTGTGTAATGTGTATCTGCATGTATAAGTGTAAGCTATGTAGTGTGTGTATCTGAATGCATAAGTGTAAGCTATGTAGTATGTGTGTGTATATCTGCATGTATAAGTGTAGGCTACGTAGTGTGTGTGTATCTGTATGTATAAGTTTATGCTATGTAGTGTTTGTGTGTATGTGCATGTTTAAGTATAAGCTATGTAGTGTGTGTGTGTGTATCTGCATGTATACGTGTATGCTATGTAGTGTGTGTGTATCTGCATGTATAAGTGTATACTATGTAGTGTCTGTGTATCTGCCTGTATAAGTGTATGCTATGTAGTGTGTGTGTGTATCTGTATGCATAATTGTATACTATGTAATGTCTGTGCATCTGCATGTATAATTGTATACTATGTAGTGTGTGTGTATCTGCATGTATAAGTGTATGCTGTATGGTGTGTATGTGTATCTGCCTGTATAAGTGTATGCTATGTAGTGAGTATGTGTGCATGTATATCTGCATGTATAAGTGTATACTATGTAGTGTCAGTGTATCTGCATGTATAAGTGTATACTATGTAGTGTCTGTGTATCTGCATGTATAAGTGTACGCTGTGTGTATCTGTCTGTATAAGTGTATGCTATGTAGTGTGTGTGTGATCTGCATGTATAAGTGTATACTATGTAGTGTGTGTGTATCTGCCTGTATAAGTGTTTGCTATGTAGTGCATGTATATCTGCCTGTATAAGTGTATGCTGTGTGTATCTGCCTGTATAAGTGTATGCTATGTAATGTGTGTGTGTATCTGCATGTATAAGTGTATATTATGTAGTGTCTGTGTATCTGCATGTATAAGTGTATGCTGTGTAGTGTGTGTGTATCTACCTGTATACGTGTATTCTATGTAGTGTGCATGTGTATTTGCATGTGTAAGTGTATGCTATGTAGTGTTTATGTGTGTATCTGCATGTATAAGTGTATGCTATGTAGTGTGTATGTGTGTATCTGCATGTAAAAGTGTATACTATGTAGTGCCTGTGTATCTGCATGTATAAGTGTATGCTGTGTAGTGTGTGTGTATTTGCCTGTATAAGTGTATGCTATGTAGTGTGTGTGTGTGTGTATCTGCATGTGTAAGTGTATGCTATGTAGTGTTTGTGTGTGTATCTGCATATATAGTGTATGCTATGTAGTGTGTGTGTGTGTGTATCAGCATGTAAAAGTGCATACTATGTAGTGTCTGTGTATCTGCATGTATAAGTGTATGCTGTGTAGTGTCTGTGTATCAGCATGTATAAGTGTATGCTGTGTAGTGTCTGTGTATCAGCGTGTATAAGTGTATGCTGTGTAGTGTGTGTGTATCTGCCTGTGTAAGTGTATGTTATGCAGTATGTGTATCTGCATGCATAAGTGTATGCTATGTAGTGTGTGTATCTGAATGTATAAGTGTATGCTATGCAGTGTTTGTATCTGCATGTATAAGTGTATGCTGTGTAGTGTGTGTGTATCTGCATGTATAAGTGTATGCTGTGTAGTGTGTGTGTAGCTGTATGTGTAAGTGTATGTTGTGTAGTGTGTGTGTATCTGCATGTATAAGTGTATGCTGTGTAGTGTGTGTGTATCTGCATGTAAAAGTGTATGCTGTGTAGTGTGTGTGTTTCTGCATGTATAAGTGTATGCTGAGTAGTGTCTGTGTATCAGCATGTATAAGTGTATGCTGTATAGTGTCTGTGTATCAGCATGTATACGTGTATGCTGTGTAGTGTGTGTGTATCTGCCTGCGTAAGTGTATGTTATGCAATGTGTGTATCTGCATGTATAAGTGTATACTATGTAGTGTGTGTATCTGCATGTATAAGTGTATGCTATGTAGTGTGTGTATCTGCATGTATAAGTGTATGATGTGTAGTGTGTGTGTGTAAGTGTATATTACGTAGTGTGTGTTTCTGTGCATTTTTGTTGACTTTAAAGGGCAGAATCTAGAATATTAATGGGGAATACAGAGAGCAGTTTTAAAGAATCTGATATTAAATGTCCAATTATGATAAAAACACAGAGCTCACATAGCTATACCAGTGGTTTGAACTTGTGTTTGATTTGCTGCCTAAGAGTATTAAAAGATATTACTTTATTTAGAATTTTATTTATATTACTTTGGTCTTTTTAAGCCCCAATCCCTGCTCCTGCCCACCACACATCACACTTTTGCTGGGGGGGGGGGTAGGTTGGTGTCCCTCTTTTGTATTTCGAAATGTTGGGAGGTATGATATTTGTGTGTTTTAAAGTTACGCCTTATACCACAGTTTTATAATCCTTTAAGTTGAAAAGTTACATAAGAAATATATTGAAAAAAAAAAAAAACACTCAGGGGTGACTATGTAGTGTCTGTGTATCTGCATGTATAAGTGTATGCTGTGTAGTGTGTGTGTATCTGCCTGTATAAGTGTATGCTATGTAGTGTGTGTGTATCTGCATGTGTAAGTGTATGCTATGTTGTAGTGTTTGTGTGTGTACCTGCATGTATCAGTGTATGCTATGTAGTGTGTGTGTGTGTGTGTGTCTGCATGTAAAAGTGTATACTATGTAGTGTCTGTGTATCTGCATGTATAAGTGTATGCTGTGTAGTGTCTGTGTATCAGCATGTATAAGTGTATGCTGTGTAGTGTCTGTGTATCTGCCTGTGTATGTTATGCAGTGTGTGTATCTGCATGCATAAGTGTATGCTATGTAGTGTGTGTATCTGTATGTATAAGTGTATGCTATGTAGTGTGTGTATCTGCATGTATAAGTGTATGCTATGTAGTGTGTGTATTTGCATGTATAAGTGTATGCTATGTAGTGTGTGTATTTGCATGTATAAGTGTATGCTGTGTAGTGTGTGTGTATCTGCCGGTGTAAGTATATGTTATGCAGTGTGTGTATCTGCATGCATAAGTGTATGCTATGTAGTGTGTGTATCTGTATGTATAAGTGTATGCTATGTAGTGTGTGTATCTGCATGTATAAGTGTATGCTATGTAGTGTGTGTATTTGCATGTATAAGTGTATGCTATGTAGTGTGTGTATTTGCATGTATAAGTGTATGCTATGTAGTGTGTGTATCTGCATGTATAAGTGTATGCTATGTAGTGTGTGTATCTGCATGTATAAGTGTATGCTATGTAGTGTGTGTATTTGCATGTATAAGTGTATGCTGTGTAGTGTGTGTATTTGCATGTATAAGTGTATGCTGTGTAGTGTGTGTATTTGCATGTATAAGTGTATGCTATGTAGTGTGTGTATTTGCATGTATAAGTGTATGCTGTGTAGTGTGTGTGTATCTGCCTGTGTAAGTGTATGTTATGCAGTGTGTGTATCTGCTGTGTAGTGTGTGTGTATCTGCATGTATAAGTGTATGCTGTGTAGTGTGTGTGTGTAAGTGTATATTACGTAGTGTGTGTTTCTGTGCATTTTTGTTGACTTTAAAGGGCAGAATCTAGAATAATAATGGGGAATACAGAGAGCAGTTTTAAAGAATCTGATATTAAATGTCCAATTAAGATGAAAACACAGAGCTCACATAGCTATACCAGTTGTTTGAACTTGTGTTTGATTTGCTGCCTAAGAGTATTAAAAGATATTACTTTATTTAGAATTTTATTTATATGACTTTGGTCTTTTTAAGCCACAATCCCTGCTCCTGCCCACCACACATCACACTTTTGCTGGGGGGTGGGGGGGTAGGTTGGTGTCCCTCTTTTGTATTTCGAAATGTTGGGAGGTATGATATTTGTGTGTTTTAAAGTTACGCCTTATACCACAGTTTTATAATCCTTTAAGTTGAAAAGTTACATAAGAAATATAAAAATAAAATAAAAAAAAACACTCAGGGGTGATATAGAGAAATGCAGCATCTGCAAAAATGTAGAACTTCTGCTACATATTGTGCATGCTAAATGGAGTGCATGATACTGATTGTCAATATTACTCATTTGTAAATGTGTACCACTTCTGTCACAGGATAAAAGAATACTCTGTAACCAATATTTGTGAAGGTTTAAAATAAGAAACTGGTTTTGAAGAGAGATGGAGGTACAGGAGGAAAAACAACAGCATGTTATAAGGACAGTAAAGTCAAAATTAAACTTTCACGATTCAGATAGAGCATGCAATTTTAAACAACTTTCTAATTTACTTCTGTTATCAAATTTGCTTTGTTCCTTTGATCTCTTTTACTGAAGAGTAAACGTGGGAAAACTCATAAGAGTTTAGGAGTGTGCATGCGTCTTTAGTACTCACTGGCAGAAGTGTTTTGCAACATTATTTGTAGCTTTGTTATATAATGTTGCAAAACACTGCTGCCATAGAATTACAAAATACACATGCACACTCCTGAGCTCTTATGCGCCTACCTAGTTTTACTCTTCAATAACAGATACCAAGAGAATGAAACAAATTTGATAACAGAAGTAAATTGCAAAATTGTTTAAAATGGCATGTAGTATCTAAATCATGAAAGTTTAATTTTGACTTTTCTGTCCCTTTAGGTAGTATCCATGCTTCTGTAGGTGTACCCAACAGTTTAATGTCCCTTTAAACAAAGCAAAGCCAGTAAAAATAATTGAGAGTGAAGCATTTGTAGTAATGCTGTTTCATACCAGATATAGTCTTAAAGGATATTGCTGGTGCATGTGTGTGGCACTGATTGATAGGCATGCTTCATGTACAGTTCACAAGGCACATGTACCAATCAGCACTGGTGTAAGCCCAGAGATTGGTATAACACACATGTTGTGTTAATCTCTGTTAAAACACTGCTTTGTAGCAGCTCATCCACAGTAGTAAACTGACGATAACTTGCCTTAGCCAACATAACTGTAAAGGACTTGCTTATATAGCTTGGGCTGATTATACAGTTATTATTCCACACAAATAGCTACTTATATGCCAAAGTGAGACCTGGTATCATCTTTAAGACATCTTTAACCACAATGTACCTGTAATATGCTTTCATGAAACTTCACATTAGATGTGTAACCCTGTGCACTCTTTATGTCACCAATATGCCCAAATTACACCTCTGAATAGATGTGACCACTGCAGCAATTATGCCAGTTATAAGTGAGATGCCAGATCAGATTATTGGTCCCCATAACCCTTGCAATGTCAGCTTCATGCCCAAGTGAGGTACTAGCTCAGATGTCTAGCCTCAAGTACCCACAGCTTCATGTCCACATCTGACTCAAATGCATGCTGTCTGCAGTCCCTTACCTGATGTTTTTGGTGGTGCTCCTGAACTGTGTGTTGATGTTTGTAGGGAGAGAGGTTATAGAGAGATTCGAGCTTGGCTGCTTTGTTTATAAGGCAGCTAGGCAGTAAAATGCAAAGGAGAGGCACTTAATGTAGTGAAAGAGGGAACAGCATCAGGTACTGCATATTCTGATGGCCCTTGTCATACCACCTTTCATCAAATCCTAGAGTATGTATTTCAACTTCTACATTTGACAGATAACAGTTGAATACAAAATTATTTAAACCTTGCAGGGTATATTTTTTATCAGCAATGATAAGCAAGCAATCTAACAGCTAGATTACTAGTTGTGCGTTAGGGTTAAAAAGCAGCATTGAGAGGTCCCAACGCTGCTTTTTAATGCCCGCTGGTATTACGAGTCTTGAAGGTACAGGTGTACCCCTCACTTTTTTGGCCAGACTCGGAAATACCGCAAATCCACTTACGTCAATTGCGTATCCTATATTTTCAATGTGACTTGCATAGCGCCGGTATTACGAGTCTTCAAAAAAGTGAGCGGTACACCGTCTCCTGTCAAGACTGGTACCGCATTTTAAAGTCAGTAGTTAAGAGTTTTACACTACAACGCCGTAGCATAAAACTCTTAACTAAAGTGCTAAAAAGTACACTAACACCCATAAATTACCTATTAACCCCTAAACCGAGGCTCCCTTATCTGCCGAACCGGACATCGCTGCCACTATAATAAATATATTTTAAATAGTTAAATATTATTAACCCCTAATCTGCCGGCCCTAACATCGCCGACACCTACCTACATTTATTAACCCCTAATCTGCCGCCCCCAACGTCGCCGCCACTATATTAAATGTATTAACCCCTAAATCTAGGTCTAACCCTAACCTTAACCCCCTAATTTAAATATAATTACATTAAATCTAAAGAAAATTACTACAATTACCTAAATTATTCCTATTTAAAACTAAATACTTACCTATAAAATAAACTCTAAGATAGCTACAATATAATTTATAGTTACATTGTAGCTAGCTTAGGGTTTATTTTTATTTTACAGGCAACTTTGTATTTATTTTAACTAGGTACAATAGTTATTAAATAGTTATTAACTATTTAATAACTACCTAGTTAAAATAAAGGCAAATTTACCTGTAAAATAAAACCTAACCTAAGTTACAATTACACCTAACACTACACTATAATTAAATAAATTCCATAAACTAAATACAATTAATTACAATTGAAAAAATTATCTAAAGTACGAAAACCCCCCCACTAAATTACAGAAAATAATAAAGAAATTAGAAGATTTTTAAACTAATTACACCTGCTCTAATCCCCCTAACAAAATAAAAAAGCCTCCCAAAATAAAAAAAGCCCTACCCTACACTAAATTACAAATAGCCCTTAAAAGGGCCTTTTGCGGGGCATTGCCCCAAAGTAATCAGCTCTTTTACCTGTAAAAAAAATACAATTCCCCCCAACATTAAAACCCACCACCCACACAACCAACCCTACTCTAAAACCCACCCAATCCCCCCTTAAAAAAAAACCCTTGAAGATCACCCTACCGTGAGACGTCTTCACCCAACCGGGCAGAAGTGGTCTTCCAGACGGGCAGAAGTCTTCATCTGATCCGGGCAGAAGAGGTCCTCCAGACGGGCAGAAGCCTTCATCCAGACGGCATCTTCTATCTTCATCCATCCGGCGCGGAGCGGGTCCATCTTCAAGACATCCAACGCGGAGCATCCTCTTCAAACGATGGCCGACTGAAGAATGAAGGTTCCTTTAAATGATGTCATCCAAGATGGCATTCCCTCAATTCCGATTGGCTGATAGAATTCTATCAGCCAATCGGAATTAAAGTAGAAAAAATCCTATTGGCTGATGCAATCAGCCAATAGGATTGAGCTTGCATTCTAGAATAGAATTGGCTGATTGGATAAGCCAATAGGATTTTTTCTACCTTAATTCTGATTGGCTGATAGAATTCTATCAGCCAATCGGAATTGAAGGGACGCCATCTTGGATGACATCATTTAAAGGAACCTTCATTCTTCAGTCGTCATCATTTGAAGAGGATGCTCTGCGTCGGATGTCTTGAAGATGGACCCGCTTCGCACAGGATGAAGATAGAAGATGCCGTCTGGATGAAGACTTCTGCCCGTCTGGAGGACCTCTTCTGCCCAGCTTGGATGAAGACTTCTGCCCATCTGGAGGATCACTTCTGCCCGGTTGGGTGAAGACGTCTCACGGTAGGGTGATCTTCAAGGGGTTAGTGTTAGGTTTTTTTAAGGGGGGATTGGGTGGGTTTTAGAGTAGGGTTGGTTGTGTGAGTGGTGGGTTTTAATGTTGGGGGGTATTTGTACTTTTTTTTTACAGGTAAAAGAGCTGATTACTTTGGGGAAATGCCCCGCAAAAGACCCTTTTAAGGGCTATTTGTAATTTAGTGTAGGGTAGGGCTTTTTTTTGGGGGGGGGGGCTTTTTTATTTTGTAAGGGGGATTAGAGTAGGTGTAGTTAGTTTAAAAATCTTGTAATTATTTTATTATTTTCTGTAATTTAGTGGGGGGTTTTCTTCGTACTTTAGATAATTTTTTTAAATTGTAATTAATTGTATTTAGTTTAGGGAATTTATTTAATTATAGTGTAGTGTTAGGTGTAATTGTAACTTAGGTTAGGTTTTATTTTACAGGTAAATTTGTCTTTATTTTATCTAGGTAGTTATTAAATAGTTAATAACTATTTAGTAACTATTCTACCTAGTTAACATAAATACAAACTTGCCTGTAAAATAAAAATAAACCTTAAGATAGCTACAATGTAACTATTAGTTATATTGTAGCTAGTTTAGGGTTTATTTTATAGGTAAGTATTTAGTTTTAAATAGGAATAATTTAGTGAATTGTATTAATTTTATTTAGATTTATTTAAATTATATTTAAGTTAGGGGGTGTTAGGTTTAGGGTTAGAGGTTTAGGGGTTAATACATTTAATATAGTGGTGGTGACGTTGTGGGTGGCAGATTAGGGGTTAATAAATGTAGTTAGTTTGCGCCGACATTGGGGTTGGCAGATTAGGGGTTAATAAATATAATGTAGGGTTCGGCGATGTTGGGGGCAGCAGATTAGGGGTTCATAACTATAATGTAGGTGGCGGCGGTGTCCGGAGCGGCAGATTAGGGGTTAATAATATAATGCAGGAGTCTGCAATGTCGGAGGCGGCACATTAGGGGTTAATAAGTGTAATATTAGGAGTGTTTAGACTAGGGGTTCATGTTAGGGTGTTAGGTGTAGACATAACTTTTATTTCCCCGTAGGAATCAATGGGGCTGCGTTAGGAGCTTTACGCTGCTTTTTTGCAGGTGTTGGTTTTTTTTCAGCCGGCTCTCCCCCATTGATTCCTATGGGGAAATCGTGCACGAGCACGTTTTACCTACTCACCGCTAACGTAAGCAGCGCTGGTATTGAGGTGTGATGTGGAGCTAAATTTTGCTCTTCACTGACTTTTTTGCGGTTAACGCCGGGTTTGTAAAAACCCATAATACCAGCGCTGTCTGTAGGTGAGCGGTGAGGGAAAACTGCTCGTTAGCACCGCACCCCTCCTAACGCAAAACCCGTAATCTAGGTGTAAGTTTGGTCAATTTTATTACTGGTATTATGCAAGAATAAGATGACAGGAAAGTGCTACCCTCTTTTGTTAAGACTATCTTTTTCCTTACTTGGATATTATCATGTTTGTGGGTCACGTGATTTTAATTGCGTTATGAACCTCATGCTTTTGTTAAATTAGTTAAGTGTTATTAGTGTTGGTACAAATCACCCTCTTTCATAGCAAGTTAAACATCATTATTTTATCAGCAGGAAAGTGCAGAATCAACAAGGAGTAAACACATGACTTTTGACAGACATATAATTGATATAAACTGCTTTAATAGTAAATTATCACAATTTTAACATTAACATCAGAATATGTTTCTGTAGATAACATTAACTTGGATTACATTTTGATATAATCTTGTTTATATTTTTGATGTAAAGCTCAGTCATATTCTTATATAAAAGATAATACATTTAAATTAACATTACATTTTAAGTGGAGAACATTTTATGTAGCTGTGATCAGATAAAATAATCTCAGTTTTTAAACATCTTTATTTTGATTATATAGATTTTAAAACCAGCTTTATATTCCATTTAGCTTTCCATCTCTTCAAAAGATTCTAGTTTTCCTGTTGATTTCTTTTCACCCGGAAAAGCTGTTCTTCAACAGCTGACCTTAAGCTGAGAAGAACAAAAATGTATAGTTGAAACAGTCTGTTTACTAATGGTTGATAATTGTAAAACATGTTTCTGTTAAACTAGTTTTTATTTCTGTATGATAACTTTAACCCATAATAACTAGTAAATGAAATAGTTATACAAAATATACAGATAAAATATTATTGTATTTTTATAATTAAAGTAGCAAAAATGTGGTATAAAATTTTAAATAAAAAAGCATTGCTTCTAGTAAAAGTTCTACTGTTTTTCAGAGCCATGTGCACATATACCCAGGACATACTTGAAAACGAGAGAAATCTCAATGTATCCTTCCTGGTAAAATATTTTATAAATAAATAAATAAATAAATGCTGTGTCGGCCGTGTATTAGTATTCAAGCTCAGAGAACTAGTGCTGGTGTGCATTGTGTCTAATAAAACTTAATTTGTGTTATATAAGCCACTGCTGACTCAAGCTGTGGTGTTTGAATACGGGTGCCAATATATATAGAAGAGAGAGATAGTAATAATATATTATTTATTAATCTTAGATGTTTGTGACGGAAATATAGAAAATAAAAATAAAAAAAGTTCTTACTCTGGATAAGTCCTCTCATTATGGTAAGCATAGGCTAAAGCCATCAGACAAGCCAAGAGAAACAGGATTCTATAGTAGGGAGACATTATTCTATAACCAAGGAAAGAAAAAATAAATATTATATCATATTCATCTCTTTAAAGGAACATTATACACTAAATAGATGTTATATAGAATGATGCATTCAAATAAAAGATTAGTCTGAGATTAACATGTAGATGTATTTTTTCAAGTTTCATTAGTTATTTAAATATTGACGAAAGAAGTGCTATGTTTTAGTATCTATAAAACAATGGGAACTGCCATGTTGTAATTTAAGTTACTTTTTCTGCTGTGGCCAATTATGGGCAGTTATAAATAGGTCACTAGAGTGTGCAGCCAATGGCTGTGTGGAATATAACAGTGTTCTGCACCTCCATTTCTAACAGGAACAGATAAGCTCACAATATCAGAAAGGAATTACAGGAAAATGGGACAAAATAAATAATGAAAGGATATTGTAGAGTTTTCTTTATATATACTAGACATGTAAATATGCCAAAATCTTGAAATTTTAGGGCAGATGACACCTTTGAGGTTTGGGTAATTAGGGCTGACTGCTGTCCACCATAAAAAAAACCCTGAACAGTGCAGAATTATATAACATTATCTAAGCGCAAACATTATACATTAAAGTATTGTATCCATATTTTATGTTAAAGTCTAGTTTTTCAGACCGCTCCTCCTTGCTCTGCTGAGCGGGTCTGTTTTTTTTCTTAAGCACATCTGGGCAGCTGTCTACTCACAGTTGGCCCGATCGCGCCTTTAAACTCAATGTAGCTCGCTCCTGCTACCAGACCAGAGCGGTATTGAGCTACATTGAGTTTAAAGGCGCAATTGGACCGGCTATGAGTAGACAGCTGCCATGATGCGCTTAAGAAAAAAAACAGACCCGCTCAGCAGAGTAAGGAGTGGCGGTCTGAAAACTAGGCTTTTTCATAAAATATGGCTGCAATACTTTAATGTATAATGTTTGCGCTAAGATAATGTTATATAATTCTGCACATTATATAACATTATTTTTTAGGTTTACTGCCCCTTTAAGTCCCCACTCTTTATGCAACCATGTATATTTTTCACAATGGAGCAGTCATTTCACCTCATGGCTGTCAGTAACATACATATCAACCGTTTTACCTCTTCAGCGGCTGCACCACGCCTAAACAGTAGTGGTTCGACCCCCTTGTCTGTCACTTATTTCATTTTGCTCCATATTCGTATTGCATTGAGGCATATGATGCCTTTAACATTTAACAAAAACCGATGGACATTTAAAGGGATAGTCTAGATGCAATACTTATTCTTTATTACTTATTGTTACATACCAGACAAACATCATGCAACAGGTTCCACATCTATAAGCTTGTAAGGAGGACATGAAACTTTTAAATAATTGTAGGAAAACTTATTTAAGAGTTGATCGTGACTAGAGAAACTTAACATGATAAAATGTACATGTAATAGGTGGTCGGAGATTTGCGACCATTTTCAGCTCCTAACAAATTATGAATATTTAAATGTTTCAAGTACTTCTTACAAGCTTAGAGATGTGGGACCAGTTGCAGGATGCTTCTTTGATATGTAACAATAAGTAATCAAAATTATGTATTGGGTCTAGACTAGGGATGGGCGAATGTGTTTATATTTAAATTCAAATGTTAGAATGAATGCTATTATAGAAATTCGATTTAAATAATAGAATTTGGTAAGAACGAATATTCTTAAAAATTCTATTATCGAATGTTATTTAAAGTTTTCGAATGCCACTTTCAAATTCGAATGTCACATTTATAAAACACAGTTGTAGACTAGAAATAGTATTTTGAATTCGAATGTCACATTCAAATTCGAATGTCACATTCAAATTCGAATATTTCATTTATAAAACACAGTATTAGACTAGAAATACTATTTCGAATTTGAATGTTACATTCAAATTAGAATGTAGCATTCAAAATTAGATTACATTTATTAAACACAGTTGTAGAGTAGAAATACTATTTAGAATTCGAATGATACATTCGAATTCGAATGCCTCATTCGAATTTGAATATTACATTTAAAAAACACAGTATTAGACTCAAAATACTATTTCGAATTCGAATGTGACATTCAAATTCGAATGCAGCATTCAAATTTGAATATTAAGTTTATTAAACACAGTTGTAGACTAGAAATACTATTGTCACATTCAAATTCAAATATTACATTTTGAAATTGAATGAATACATAGCTAAACATTCTATTATTCGAACGAATATTTTCGAATTTTATTGAAAAATTAGAAAACGAAAATTAGAAAATAGAATGTTAGAATGTTATGTAAACATTCTAAATTCGATTCGAACAAACGTTTCAAAATTTGTTTTAAATTTTGAATTTTTAGAAACATTCGCCCATTCCTAGTGTCCCTTTAAGTGTCCAGTATTTTACTGGACAACCTGCTAAAATCCTGGACACCTGACTACCCTAGTTACTATATTAATGAATGTTCAAAATAGCAACTCTCCACTTAGTAACCCCCTAAAACTGACAGATTTAACTTTTTTTGAGATGAATAGAAAACAATATCATTGAAATAATTATGGTATGTTGCAAATATGTATACAATAAACCAAGTAAAGGCTGAGTATCTGTATTTCCTTTTTCATTTAATTGCTATAACACAGATATTTACCTTTTTCTTTTTTATATTAAATAATTTTATTTTCAGCACTCAACAAAAAACATTGAAGAACCCCCCCCCCCCAAATAATTGTAGAAAGTTTTGATTGCTGCATAAATCATAATTTCTGATTTGGGGGCTATTTTAGAATTGTTAATTTCTAAGAGAAATGACCAAACTATGGATCACATGGTATCTAAACAAGTTTAGACTTCGGGGCTATTTTTTATTTTTTTTTAAACAATGAGGATTGCCACTGTAAAGCTGAACTATTTTCCTTCTATAGTGTGTGCAGAAATGCCTAAATCCACAGATGCTGCTGACATTTCTAAAACAAAAAAGGGTAGTTTTATTAAACATTTTTTTTTAATGTTTGTATAGTTAGAGTGTATATAGCATGTTACTTTATTTGATATTACTTATATTAGCTTATTTTAATTATTCATTTAAAGGAACTCACCTTATAAACACAAATTTAAACTCTATTTGCACTCAGATATTTTGTTTCACACACACAAAGGGTGAGATTAAGATTATTTTTCAACAACGGCATTTCCCTTTCTCTTTCACCACATCAAAATAACAGAAGCACTTGAGGGCTGATCATTCTACAAAGTAATTTCTGCATCTTTGGAAACACCTACTAGTATTATGCCTGTACAGCAGCTTCTATTTGAGGTTTAACACCTTAAGCAGGTTATTGGGAGGTTTAAACTATGAGTGCACACCTTCTATTTGGGTTTATTAAATTGGTATTACATAGAACGTGGCTGGCAGCCCGCAAGCTACATGTGGCCCTCTGCACTAGTTTATGCGGCACCTAAGGAGAAAGCAAAACTAAGAATATCTTCCATAGTTTTTGTAGCCCCTGGAAAAAACAAAACTAAAAACGTGTGCTTTGGGGAATGCTGGTGATGGGCAAACAAAGTGGCAACAACTTAAAATATCCATGTAAAGAGGAGAAGAGTACCCTACAACCTTACCTAAATTAGTACCAGTGCCACTGGACATTTTTAGGAAATGTACTGTTTATGTGTAGCCATAAATTTATTTGAGGATTCTAAAATATTTAAAAAACAATAGCAAGGAACAGCCGCACAGCAAGAGGCACCAGTGAAGAGGGCTGATAAAAAAAATAAAAAAACCTTTATTGAAACAGTTTAAAACAAAGGTATGTGGCAGACAAACATTCTGACTAGTTTCGTGCCCTCATCAGCACTTAATCATAGGATACGTATGTAAGGTGCATACTCCCTATTTAAACCTATAATTAATCAATTAATAAAAACAGTATTTATATACATAAAAAATCCATTAAGTTACCAATGTTTAAAGAGATCAAGTAGCATGTATAATAACTAAAGGTGAGTTGTTATAAACAATGCATTTACTAATTCATCACATAATATTCTCAACTCCTTATAAGAAAATCACCTAATTTCAAACACAAATGTCACTAAATGGAAATAAAAAAACATCAGCAAAAAATTATTAATTTATTAGCAAAAATAATAATTAAGAAGGTACCTGAGTACTCCTGAAAGTTTGAATCTTTACAGAGGAACATATATGAGCCATTTCAGATAATGTTTAAATGTTATACAGAACCTAAGTAAAGGCTATCAATGTTGTATTGACAAATTATCCCAGTTAAAGATTCAAAAATTCAGAACTCTAAAGTTTAAACCAAAATTGAACCACATAATCAAATATCACTATTCAATGAAATAACTCATCTCCCACTCAATCCCAGAGGAGTAATGGTCTTTAATCTATAAATCCAATAAAGTTCCTGTTTTAAGAATCTGTTTTAAAGATTGTAAAATATTCATCTATGACCCTTTATGCCTCTAAAAATACCGATCTGTAACCCTGAATGTTAAGAATTTGGCTATCACTGACTATAATATATGAATATTATGGTAATGTTTTCTGTAACCTTCTCTACCTATTTCACATACATATTTTTACTGAAACACATTTACCTGGCTTATTATTAATAATTACGTCTTACAAATTGTGTTATCATAATTTAAGCATATTCAGTAATATAATTATAATGTATAACACATATTTATGTATACTGTAAATTAAAATCAGTAATACAGGGTTATAATAATATAGAGAAACAAAATGCTATTCTTACCCGCGTCTTGACTTGGATAGCACAAACGATGGGAATTGACTTTGATTCAAAGCACAGTCTGCAGTAATTAAAACCTAGCACAAACATCAACATGACATCACAGTGTCTGTGTAAATCAAATTAAAAAGCATTGATGTGGATCATATGATTTACACAGTGGATATCTTTTTTTTTTTTTTATTTGCTTTAGTCATGAGTGTTATTTTGTATTAAAAAAACGCAGACCGGTATAATTGGTATTTTGTTTTTATATATATATATATATATATATATATATATATATATATATATATATATATATATATATATATATATTACTAAGAGAAAAGAAAATGTCAATAGCAAAAGATAATTTGAACTTATAGTTTGAAGCAACAGGCATTATTTTTTTCAAATCAAAGTCTTAGCTTTTTTTTCAGACAGGTATTGTTGTTGCACCTTTGTTTTAGTGTGTACAGTTTTTATTTATTGTAGATAAGGGTGGTCCCGTCTAAAATGAAACATTGTAATGTGCTTCTCATTGCTAAATAGGGCTCCTTGTTCTTGCAAATTATATATCACCTTCCAAGTTGCTTATATTAAGGGTTGATACGTGTCATTAACATTCAGTTGCAAGTGAGATCACATCAGATCTATCCACTCATGTTATGTTATGAAACAGACAAAATAGTTGGAGTGAAGTCTCATACAAAAGTAAAATGTTCATGTATAGTTCAAAATAGGAAAAAGGTAGCAGCTCACGTCACTATCCAAGCAACCAGGCAATAGGTCAAGTAGAATATTATTATATGTGTTTTATAGGACCCAAGCCTGACAGCTTGTGAAACATAATAAACTCTGCAGGGACATTAAACAACTCTTGTTTTTGTGTAAAATTTGTGCTTTGTCCCAGTGCCAGAGAGCCCAAAAAGCAAAATTTGATATAATCTAAACACAGTCGAGTCCTCTATTTGTATGTATCCTTCATATATCCCCTACTCAAAGTAAGGTAAGGCAATGACTGCATACTCAACACTCTCAGCATTTGTTTCAGCTGTACATATTGTGAAATCTAACACTACGTTCAAGGCTGCATAACTTGTTGAGTGCTGTTAATCAAAAGCAAAAACAGGAAAGCTGGATGTTCAGTGCATGGTTAAACTCTTCTTATTTCACGCAATCTCCTGTTGCTGTCCTTGATCCCCTCCTCCTTTACTCACTGTTTTTCATTGGTTCCTGATGCTACCACTGCCTAGTTGAAGCCATATAAAGAGTGTGGTACCAGGAGATCGTGTGTTAGAAAAACAATTCCCAGCAATCTCCAGAAAAAAATATTGTAGTAGTAATGGAATTTCCTAAACCCTGTTAAAGATGTTGCAGTGACGCTGAAACAAACCACACATATGCATAATATCAGGTCTCTCCAGGCCAGCCCTTGCAAATCCTGTTATTTCACCTGTTAGTATTCACATTCACATATGCAACTTGACAAACTCAAATATTCTACTGCTAGTAAAAGCTTTCAAGAAACTGTGTTGGGCTCTTTTCCTGTAGCTGAATCTCCTTCCCTAGCTGAAACCATAAGTGACATCAAACTTATGGATAGCATCAGTAGCCCATTTTTTAGCTTTGCTGATCACTGCTTGTTGTAGGAGGGCAACATTAAGGGCCCATTTCAGTCTCACCAGTCTTTCAAAGCTCCTGCCTAGGGCAAAATGTTTTAAAAAAAAGTGGGCTGACCCTCGCTGTACAAACCAATGGTGATAAACCTGCTATAAGAAAGGGACACTCAGGTTAAATTGAATTTTCATGATTCAGATACAGCATATAATTTTAAACAACTTTCCAATTTACTTCCATTAAAAAAAAATGTGCACAGTCTTTTATATTTACAATTTGTGAGTGACCAGATCCTACTGAGCATGTGCAAGAATTCACAGAATATACGTATATGCATTTGTGATTGGCTGATTGCGATCACATGGTACAAGGGGACTGGAAATAGACATAACTTTGAAATTTGTTAAAAAAAATCTACTACTAATTTGAAGTTCAGACTAAGTGCTATTACATTGTCTTGTTATCTTGCATTTGTTGATTATGCAAATCTAATGTGTTGACTGGTTCACTGCCTTTAAACATTCCAAGCACACTGCAAATGAATGCGGATCTCAGCAGTGTGGAGGGGGCATGTTTTCAAAACATGTTTGCACAACATATAATGTGTGTTCAATAAATATAAAAAGGGTTTATGTTTGTAATACATATAAACATCCCCAAATCCAGAACTTTAAAATGCAAAAATAAGTTATTCCAAAATCCAGACTTTTTCATAAATATTTTTTTCTAAATAATGGCTAGATTACGAGTTTTTCGTTTTGAGCTATGCGGTGCTAACAAGCAGTTTTTTCTCACCGCTCACTTACCTACAGCGCTGGTATTACGGGTTTTTACAAACCCGGCGTTAAAAGGCGAGAAGTGAGCGTTGAGCAAAATTGTGCTCCTTACCGCACTCCAATATCATTGCTGCTTAAGTCAGCGGTGAACTGGTCGTACATGCTCATGCACAATTTCCCCATAGGAATCAACGAGGAGAGCCAGCTGAGAAAAAGTCTAACACCTGCAAAAAAGCAGCGTAAAACTCAGTAACGCAGCCCCATTGATTCCTATGGGGAAACACATTTTATGTTTACACCTAACACCCCTAATCTTACACTTATTAACAACTAATCTGCTGCCCCCGACATCGCCGCCACCTACATTATATTTATTAACCCCTAATCTGCCGCCCCAATGTCGCCACGACCTACCTACATTTATTAACCCCTAATCTGCTGCCCCCAACGTCGCCACCACTATACTAAATTTATTAACCCCTAAACCTAACTCTAACCCTAACCCTAACACCCCCTAACTTAAATATAATTACAATAAATCTAACTGAAAATTCCTATAATTAACTAAATTATTCCTATTTAAAACTAAATACTTACCTGTAAAATAAACCCTAAGCTAGCTACAATATAACTAATAGTTACATTGTAGCTAGCTTAGGGTTTATTTTTATTTTACAGGCAAGTTTGTATTTATTTTAACTAGGTACAATTGTTACTAAATAGTTATTAACTATTTAATAACTACCTAGCTAAAATAAATACAAAAGTACCTGTAAAATAAAACCTAACCTAAGTTACAATAACACCTAACACTACACTATAATTAAATAAATTAACTAAATTAAATAGAATTACCTAAATTAAATTAGCTAAAGTACAAAAACAAACAAACACTAAATTACTGAAAATAATAAACAAATTACAGATATTTAAACTAATTACAACTAATCTAATAGCCCTATCAAAATAAAAAAAGCCCCCCCCCCCAAAAAAAAACAAAACCTAGTCTAAACTAAACTACCAATAGCCCTTAAAAGGGCCTTTTGCTGGGCATTGCCCCAAAGTAATAAGCTCTTTTACCTGTAAAAAAAAATACAAACAACCCCCCAACAGTAAAACCCACCACCCACACAACCAACCCCCCAAATAAAATACTTTCTAAAAAAAAACTAAGCTCCCCATTTCCCTGAAAAGGGCATTTGGATGGGCATTGCTCTATTGCAGGCCGAAACCCTAACCTAAAAATAAAACCCACCCAATACACCCTTAAAAAAACCTAACACTAACCCCCTGAAGTTCGACTTACAGTTCTGAAGACTGGACATCCATCCTCAAGGAAGCGGCAGAAGTCTTCATCCAGCCGGGCCGAAGTCCTCAACAAAGCCGGGAGAAGTCTTTATCCAAGCCAGGCGAAGTGGTCCTCCAGACGAGCAGAAGTCTTCATCCAGATGGCATCTTCTATCTTCATCCATCCGACATGGAGCGGATCCATCTTCAAGACATCCAACGCGGAGCATCCTCTTCTTCCGACGACTAATGACGAATGAAGGTTCCTTTAAGTGACGTCATCCAAGATGGCATCCCTTAGATTACGATTGGCTGATAGAACTGTATCAGCCAATCGGAATTAAGGTAGAAAAAATCCTATTGGCTGATGCAATCAGCCAATAGGATTGAGCTTGCATTCTATTGGCTGATTGGAACAGCCAATAGAATGCGAGCTCAATCCTATTGGCTGATTGGATCAGCCAATAGGATTGAACTTCAATCCTATTGGCTGATTGCATCAGCCAATAGGATTTTTTCTACCTTAATTCCGATTGGCTGATAGAATTCTATCAGCCAATTGTAATCTAAGGGACGCCATCTTGGATGACGTCACTTAAAGGAACCTTCATTCGTCTTTAAGTCGTCGGAAGAAGAGGATGCTATGCGTCGGATGTCTTGAAGATGGAGCCGCTCCGCGTCGGATGGATGAAGATAGAAGATGCCGTCTGGATGAAGACTTCTGCCCGTCTGGAGGACCACTTCGTCCGGCTTGGATGAAGACTTCTCCCGGCTTCGTTGAGGACTTCGGCCCGGTTGGATGAAGACTTCTGCCGCTTCCTTGAGGATGGATGTCCGGTCTTCAGAACTGTAAGTCGATCTTCAGGGGGTTAGTGTTAGGTTTTTTTAAGGGTGTATTGAGTGGGTTTTATTTTTTAGATTAGGGTTTGGGCCACAAAAGAGCTAACTGCCCTTTTAAGGGCAATGCCCATCCAAATGCCCTTTTCAGGGCAATGGGGAGCTTAGGTTTTTATAGATAGTATTTTATTTGGGGGGTTGGTTGTGTGGGTGGTGGGTTTTACTGTTGGGGGTTGTTTGTATTTTATTTTACAGGTAAAAGAGCTGATAACTTTTGGGCAATGCCCCGCAAAAGGCCCTTTTAACGGCTATTGGTAGTTTAGTTTAGGCTAGGTTTTTTTTTTATTTTGGGGGGCTTTTTATTTTGATAGGGCTATTAGATTAGGTGTAATTAGTTTAAATATCTGTAATTTGTTTATTATTTTCTGTAATTTAGTGTTTGTTTTTATACTTTAGCTAATTTAATTTAATTTAGGTAATTGTATTTAATTTAGTAAATTTATTTAATTATAGTGTAGTGTTAGGTGTTATTGTAACTTAGGTTAGGTTTTATTTTACAGGTACTTTTGTATTTATTTTAGCTAGGTAGTTATTAAATAGTTAATAACTATTTAATAACTATTCTACCTAGTTAAAATAAATATAAAGTTGCCTGTAAAATAAAAATAAACCCTAAGATAGCTACAATGTAACTATTAGTTATATTGTAGCTAGCTTAGGGTTTATTTTATAGGTAAGTATTTAGTTTTAAATAGGAATAATTTAGTTAATTATAGGAATTTTATTTAGAATTATTTAAATTATATTTAAGTTAGGGGGTGTTAGAGTTAGGGTTAAACTTAGGTTTAGGGGTTAATACATTTAGTATAGTTTCAGCGACGTTGGGGGAGGCAGATTAGGGGCTAATAAATGCAGGTAGGGTGCGGCGAAGTTAGGGATGGCAGATTAGGGGTTAATAATATTTAACTAATGTTTGAGAGGCGGGAGTGCGGCGGTTTAGGGGTTAATATGTTTATTATAGTGGCGGCGACATTGGGGGCGGCAGATTAGGGGTTAATAAATATAATGTAGGTGTCAGCAATGTTGGGGGCAGCAGATTAGGGGTTCATAAATATAATGTAGGTGGCGGCGGTGTCCGGAGCGGCAGATTAGGGGTTAAAAAAATTATTTTAGTATTTGCGATGCGGGAGGGCCTCGGTTTAGGGGTTAATAGGTAGTTTATGGGTGTTTGTGTACTTTTTAGCACTTTAGTTATGAGTTTTATGTTACGGCGTTGTACCATCAAACTCTTAACTACTGACTTTTAAATGCGTTAGGACTCTTGACGGTATAGGGTGTTCCGCTCACTTTTTGGCCTCCCAGGACAGATTTATAATACCGGCGCTATGGAAGTCCCATAGAAAAAAGACTTTACGAAGTTTACGTAAGTCGTTTTGCGGTAAGGCCAAAGAAGTGTGCGGTACACCTATACCTGCAAGACTCGTAATAGCAGCGGGCGTAAAAAAGCAGCGTTAGGACCTATTAACGCTGGTTTTTTACCTTAACTTAGAACTCGTAATCTAGCCGTAAATTTCTTAAAAATAAGAATTTTTCCCTACCAATAAGTCACAAGCTTATCTGGCTGCATCTTGGGTTTGGCATTTGTATTTAAAATGCAAATTATAGTCTATATTTAGTTAAAACTACATTATTAACTTTCAGGTTATAGTACAGTACTATATAATAAAATATATATAATAATGATGGTACCATGTATACAAAAGTATTAAAAATTATATCAAATTATTATATAAAACTAACTTTAGTTTGCATGAATAAGCTGTTTTATGTAAATATTGTCTAACTAATACTTAGTTCCATCCCCTCTCCAAGCTGTCCCACTGAACAGATGCGAATATACAAAATCCACACTATTCTGAAATCCAAACTTTTTGTGGTCCCAAGAAGTTTGTAAAAAGCGTGTTGTACCTGTAGTTCAAATAATCTATATGCAGATTAAGTAACAGCAGTATATTTTTTACAATTGCTCATCTCACCACTAAAAGGGTGGTGAGACAGGTGTGTAAAAATGTTCACCTAAGCTAGCGGGTGTTGTATAGAACATTAGAACATATGTATAAAAGTTTATACAGGTTTATCCTATGGAGCACCTATATATTCACAGTTGGCTAGATTTAGAGTTGGGCGGTAGCCGTCAAAACCAGCGTTAGAGGCTCCTAACGCTGGTTTTGGGCTACCGCCGGTATTTAGAGTCAGTCAGGAAAGGGTCTAACGCTCACTTTGCAGCCGCAACTTTTCCATACCGCAGATCCCCTTACGTCAATTGCGTATCCTATCTTTTCAATGGGATCTTTCTAACGCCGGTATTTAGAGTCGTGGCTGAAGTGAGCGTTAGAAATCTAACGACAAAACTCCAGCCGCAGAAAAAAGTCAGTAGTTAAGAGCTTTCTGGGCTAACGCCGGTTTATAAAGCTCTTAACTACTGTGCTCTAAAGTACACTAACACCCATAAACTACCTATGTACCCCTAAACCGAGGTCCCCCCACATCGCCGCCACTCTATTAAAATTTTTTAACCCCTAATCTGCCGACCGCACGCCGCTGCCACCTACATTATCCCTATGAACCCCTAATCTGCTGCCCCTAACACCGCCGACCCCTATATTATATTTATTAACCCCTAATCTGCCCCCCTCAACGTCGCCTCCACCTGCCTACACTTATTAACCCCTAATCTGCCGACCGGACCGCGCCGCTATTATAATAAAGTTATTAAACCCTAATCCGCCTCACTCCCGCCTCAATAACCCTTTAATAAATAGTATTAACCCCTAATCTGCCCTCCCTAACATCGCCGACACCTAACTTCAAACATTAACCCCTAATCTGCCGACTGGAGCTCACCGCTATTCTAATAAATGTATTAACCCCTAAAGCTAATTCTAACCCTAACCCTAACACCCCCCTAAGTTAAATATAATTTTTATCTAACAAAATAAATTAACTCTTATTAAATAACTTATTCCTATTTAAAGCTAAATACTTACCTATAAAATAAACCCTAATATAGCTACAATATAAATTATAATTATATTGTAGCTATTTTAGGATTAATATTTATTTTACAGGCAACTTTGTAATTATATTAACCAGGTACAATAGCTATTAAATAGTTAATAACTATTTAATAGTTACCTAGTTAAAATAATTACAAAATTACATGTAAAATAAATCCTAACCTAAGTTACAATTAAATCTAACACTACACTATCAATAAATAAATTAAATAAAATACCTGCAATTATCTACAATTAAACCTAACACTACACTATCAATAAATAAATTAAATACAATTCCTACAAATAAATACAATTAAATAAACTAACTAAAGTACAAAAAATAAAAAAGAACTAAGTTACAAAAAATAAAAAAATATTTACAAACATTAGAAAAAAAATTACAACAATTTTAAACTAATTACACCTACTCTAAGACCCCTAATAAAATAACAAAGACCCCCAAAATAAAAAAATGCCCTAACCTATTCTAAATTACAAAAGTTCAAAGCTCTTTTACCTTACCAGCCCTTAAAAGGGCCCTTTGCGGGGCATGCCCCAAAGAATTCAGCTCTTTTGCCTGTAAAAAAAAACATACAATACCCCCCCCCCCAACATTACAACCCACCACCCACATACCCCTAATCTAACCCAAACCCCCCTTAAATAAACCTAACACTAAGCCCCTGAAGATCTTCCTACCTTATCTTCACCTCACCGGGTTCACCGATCGGTCCAGAAGAGGGTCCAAAGTCTTGATCCAAGCGGCGGCTGAAGAACTCCATCATCTGGCTGAAGTTGGAAGTCCATCATCGGGATGAAGTCTTCTATCAAGCCGCATCTTCAATCTTCTTTCTTCCGGAGCGGAGAGGAGGCATCTTCTTCCCAGCCGACGCGGATCCAACCTCTTCAAGCGACGCCTACTAGCCGAATGACGGTTCCTTTAAATGACGTCATCCAAGATGGCGTCCATCGAATTCCGATTGGCTGATAGGATTCTATCAGCCAATCGGAATTAAGGTAGGACAATTCTGATTGCCAATCAGATTGAGCTCGCATTCTATTGGCTGATCGGAACAGCCAATAGAATGCGAGCTCAATCTGATTGGCTGATCCAATCAGCCAATCGGATTGAACTTGAATCTAATTTACTGATTCCATCAGCCAATCAGAATTTTCCTACCTTAATTCCGATTGGCTGATAGAATCCTATCAGCCAATCGGAATTCGAGGGACGCCATCTTGGATGACGTCCCTTAAAGGAACCTTCATTCTTCAGTTGGATGTCGGAAGAAGTGGATGGATCCGTGCTGGA